>NW_027176054.1:1282500-1295120 GCF_023055335.1 Clinocottus analis
AAGTGAGCAGTCATACTGGAGATAAACCTTTTAGTTCAGTTTGTGGAAATTAGTTAAAAATAAAACTATTTTCGTCAGTCAGATTTTCATCAAAGTTTTGTTGAAAATATCATACTGTCTTTTCTGAGTTGTGTGTGAGGAGAGTTTCATCACACCCCAAATACCAGTAATTGTAGGAATAGTGGACATCCTGAAACCAACAATGGCTGCGTTTCCCTGAGTCGATCATTCATAAGGACTTAAAAAGGCTCTTAAGAAGGGTTCGGCTAAGAAGGAGCGCTAAGATAGGGGTGTCTTAGCGCTTAAGAGCTTCTTAACGCATCTGGGAAACGCAGCCAATGTCTGTATGAGACTAGAAAATAACTCCCTGAAACAGGTTATTGGTAAAATACCTTTGCTTGGCTGTGATGATGAGGTATCAGACTCATGGTCCTCCTCTGTCCAGGTCCTCTTGATGGGTTTCGTCTTCTTCACAGGTCTTGACCCTCTTTTGCTCCTCTGATACGTCTGATTTTTGTGTAGAACTGGGCACATCCTCATCCTCACTTATTTCACTGCTTGTCATTGATGTATTTGCAGGGATCCCAAGCATTTCCTTTGGAAACTAGCAAAGAAAAAGTGAGATGTGACTCAATTAGTAAGTTTTAAAAAAATATTTCCCATCAACAATAGTATAGTTCGTAATTTTGTCATTACAAATGATTTCAAAATACACACGGGTTTGTCTGCAAACTTACAAAAACACTTTCAGTTCTCTTGAGTCGAGGAACATCTGGGTCTGAAGGGTACTGGACCGTTTCCTGAAAGAGTTACCAAAAAACATACTTTTAAATACAATTTCCAATTACAGAATAATCAATTTTTACATTGTGTTACTATAGATCTACTGCTTATAAATACGATAACAACTATTAATGAAAATGGAGCTTTTGCTGTTATGAAGAAAAATAAACTATAATAAGTAAGAAATGGAGAACTGGCT
The DNA here is from genome assembly GCF_023055335.1 of Clinocottus analis. NCBI lineage: Eukaryota > Metazoa > Chordata > Actinopteri > Perciformes > Cottidae > Clinocottus > Clinocottus analis. The sequence continues at coordinate 1,283,483 of NW_027176054.1, forward strand.
GTGTAACAACCAACAAAATCTAATATATACAGTGGGTAATGAAAGTATTGAAACCATCTTCATTGTTTAACTATTTCTTATGTTGAAGCCTTGTGTCAAAGTAAAACAATTATATTTTTCCTCATGAATCTCCACTTAGTTCCTCACGAGGACAACCCAAAAAATGTAGAACTTCAAACACAAATAAATGCTCTATCTCTCCCTCTCAATTAGCTGGCTCTTTTCAACACTGTTCATTTCTCAAGTTTAAACATTAAAGAACCAATATAATTGTCACTCAATGTGACAATATGTCACTTAATTTCTGATTAATATCAAATAAATTTGACCAATAAAATATGTTTATTTGTCTACCCGGGTGCGCTACCACATTTTTTTTAACTTGCTAGCTCCAGCAGTACAACCTAAAAAAAGTAAGTATACAGCCCTGATTAATGTTCACCGCCAAATACATTTTATCTCTTTCTGTCTCCCCCTATTTGAGTACCTGCTTGCATCTGTGGCATCTCTCTTTATGTGCGACATCCCCTGCACTCACCTCCATTGGCTCGTCTGTCTTCTCTCCCTCCTTCTGATCTTCTGACTTTTCAGGGTGGGTCTGGCCCTGCAAATGAGGTCGTTACATACAAAATACGAGTCAGCCCTGACATAATTATACATGTATGCCTGAAAAATATCTTGTGCTCAGACTTTAGGTTAGCCAGAATATGCCAGGTTTTGGCCATCAAGCGTAATTGACAGGCAATATCAATGGCCAAAATGTTCAGCAGGAAATATGCCAAATAAATAAATAACAATGAATTAATGGTAGCCGATGTTAAATAGCCTAATATTGTGTGAGCTGTATGTTACAAATATTAACGTATACATATACACTTTGCAAAAGTTAGGTTTTCCCCCTGAATTTAGGTTGCACTTTGCAGCCACAGCCCTGCGGACCCATGCTGTGGCTGACAGCATTTAAAGCCGACATCCCTTGGCCAATTTTTTTTTAATCAAACGATGGTGAAATAAGTATTGCAGTTGAGGCCAGTAAGGCCACATAAAAGCGTCAAGCTCTTCTGCTCCTTAATAAACAGAAAATTGGACAGCAGCCTTTCCAAACACAATGTTTCAAACCAGAATGGCAGGATAAATTAAAATGGTTAAGACATGAAAATGTGGATGGAATAAACAAAACGTTCTGGAGCATTTGTGAGATTGCAGGTAGGACAAAATGTTTTACCAAACGATCTATCAATCTATCAATAAGCTATTTACATCTTACGAAAACCACTGCAGCTTTTAAAGGGAGCGGACCAATCTTAGGCTGTATAGGCTATTTACATCTCACAAAACCACAATTTCTTCACAGACAACTTCAGATGGCTATTAAAACTTACACTGATGGGTTTGTCTACATCAAGGAAGCAGATATGTTTATAAAAGTAGCAGTAATACAAAGTCACACAAAGTCTTGTGCAAGTCTTGCTCAGTGTATTTACAGCTAGTCTGAAGCGCTCCTGTAAATTAATTCAACCAAGTAATATGAACTCAAAACAATATGGGACAAAGTGTTTTTTGTAGCATATTGATAAGTATTTTCTCAATAATGGCTGAATATTTAGATGATTTTGAGGATATGGAAGATGACTTTGAATACAGCGGTCAGCCATGTGACTGACACATGTGACTGCTACTTTTACAAACATATATGCTTCCTTGAAGTATACAAACCCATCAGTGTACGTTTGAATAGCCATCTGAAGTTGTCTGTGAAAGAAATTGCAGTTTCGTGAGATGTAAATAGCCTAAACAGCCTAAGACTGGTCCGCTCCCATTAAAAGCTGCAGTGGCGATGCAGGGACATAGGGAACTACTACATCATAGGAGCAATTCAAAAAAGCTTCAGATTAATTATTTTAAACCTTGAATAAAAAATAAAAAAGGCTACTTGTTATATTTTATTGTTGTATGCTAACTAAGGTTGCAAAGTTTGTGACGAGTTCATTCTGCTAAATATTTTTAATAAACTAGCTTACATTTGTTGGATCATAGCATTTGTGTTTTTGTTATATTACTATTTAAATACTATTAAATTGCTGTTTAAAATATGACTTGTAGGTATTGGAATATTTACAGGCCTCCATCTCACCTCACTGTTCTTCTTGGTAATGCGCAGGTCCATGTCTATCAGCTGGTTGGTGTTATTGGTAGTAGTGTTAGTCTCCTCTGAGGGCAAATCCAACTTAAGCTGCTGACACCCGAGCAACTGCTGCTTTGGGTGGTACACAGCTCCTATCTAGATGAAAGAGTGAAAGAGGAGAGGAAGCAAGGAGGTGAGACAAGGAGGTGAGGCAAGGAGAAACTTCATCACAAAGTCACCACTTGCGCACAGGACAAGGCTTTTGAAGAATAATTTGTCCTGTGTGATCTTTTAGTATTTACTCTATATGCTTTCAATAGTGGCAAGACGAACAGTCAGATAAAACACCTGTAGATTACTGTATTAGCCGACAGATTACAGATGACACTACAACACTTGGTTTGGAAGAAAGGCATTTTTCTAAATTTCTGAAATTATTTATTAGGAATATTAATCAATAACTTCAATATGATACAGTGTAGTGTCACCAAACTCTCTACACACTTCATTGGTCTGCTACAGATTACACTACAACACTCTTAGTATGAAAAATGTCTTCCTTTTTAATTGTCTCATTTGTAAGATAAAGTGGAGTGGTCCCATTGATTAATATTCATAAAGAAAATTCCCAGAAATTATGAAAAGTCCTTATTTTCTCAAATAAGTGTTGTAGTGTAATCTGTTGAAGAAAAATTAAGAATGTAGTAATTTTGGTGACACTACACTGTATTATAGTGAAGTAATTTAATATTTTTGTGATATCACTGCTCTCACAGCTGCACGTACACACTGGCTTGTTTTGTTGAAAATTAGGTTGTAGCTCGTTGTCCATCTTACTACGGTTAAAAACATGCATGTTTTGAGTTTTAACAACGTTTCACTTAAGAATCTGCGAATATCTTTCCAATTTGACCATAGCTTTCTTAGCCTTAGCAGAGCTGTTAGCTAACACTAATTGGCTTATGCTACTCCATTCACGAGTAATATCGGTGTTTATCATAACCTATTGATTAAAAATCATGACATATTAAAGCAAAGAGAAGAGAACTTTAAATCTTACCTGCAGCTGGTGCCGAGTTAGACAAGTATTGTGATGAGTCCGAAGCAGAGCGATTCTTCTTCTGAAACGTTCCATGTGCCGTCAGCCGAGGGGGGAGGGCGAGGTGAGGAGGGGGGGGGGGGGGGGGGGGGGGAGGGGAGAAAGGAGCATTGCTCTGCTCAGCATTGCTCTGCTGCAGGCTGCAGGTGCAGACCGACACGCCCTTTGAAGCTGATGGGCCATTAATTAAGAGTGGGCAGAGGACCACGCAGTATTCCTCTACTTCTCAACTGTGACTCACAGTGTAGTTTTACAGACTAGTGTTGCAGATAACTGATGTTTCACATTTAACACTACAGTAAACTGCAAAATAGAAAATTGTTAACATTAAATTATCTCTCCTGAACTAAAGTTTCACAATATTAGTAGTGGACACTAACTAAGTACTTTTACTTTAGTATTTTGAAGTACTTTTAGTCTACTAGTATTTCCATTTTATGCAACTTTATACTTACAATCCACTATATTTCAGAGGGAAATACTGTACTTTCAAAACCTTTGCTTTTTATTGACATAAATAATCTAGATGCAGTGTAATTACTAGTTTGGCTGTACTAGATATTTGATATATTCAATAATATCAAATATCTAGTACCCTCAAGTTATTGACTAAATTAATAGTAGCCTGTAATTAAAAGTATTAATTTTCCCATTTCATGGACACATGCCAGCCCAGGCCTAGTTTCAGAGAGCACTTTGAGAGAGGCCCAGTATATAAAATGAAGCTTTTTGTTTATTAGTTTGTTTGTTTTTAGTGGTAATAGTGACCAAAATGAGTCACCCTCAGACAATAGAGCGTATTCACCCACGTGACCACAACAAGCTTTGACGGCCATGTTGGGGTCCATGCACGGCATTGTTTTGCTGTGTTTTATGCCGCTCTTCTTAAGAAATGACCATCATATCCTGAAAGAGACACAATTTCAGTTCAAAATGGTGTGCTGTGTGATTGTGGTACTGTGCCTTATTGTTAGATGTGGAACTAATGATTCAGAATATGGGTTTATCAGCTCAACAAGACAGGCTATTACTTCAACTTTTCATGCATCTACTTCGGCTTCACTCGGCGTATGAGCGTTAGGACTGTTCTCATGTGTTTCTGTTGATACATCGGGTTGTGGGCACGTTTCCATTGACACACTCTCATCAATAATCTTCTTTTGCTCTTTCGAGTGAAAATAAATGTATTTCACTTGTGCAAAAGGAACTGTGGATGGAAACTTTGGAGGAAGCCATGAACATGTCAACTCCGTGGGGCGATGTCTGCCTTTACTCTGTGATTCATTTCAAGCTAAAATAAAACACTGGCGACATGTGAACAGCGCTCAGCGCGGCCAGCCAAACAGTCACTGCTGGTCCTGAATGAGCTGGAAGCGGCGTCATCCAGACACTCGTCCTGGAGAAATCTTTCTTTGGTAATGCAGAAGGACATGAGGTTGCAGGGCTCTTGCATAATCAAACAGCGGACACGCTAGGTCAACGTCTTCTGACATTTAATAAGTGGACCCTAAGATGGCGTGATTGAGATGCTGACATCACGTGAATACGCTCTATAGTGCTGAGAACCTAGGGTATATGCTTGGAGGACTTACCAATTACAAAAGCTAAAAAATATCAGTTATGGTTTTTATCATACAGAATGAAGACTTTTAACTGACTTGCAGATATGCTCATATACTGTCAACTCATAATCTAACCCAAACGCTTAGAGTAAAAGTTTTCACAAATTTATTTTAAAACCTCACATCTTGTCTCTGTCGTGCTGCCGCATTTCTGCTCTAAAACACACAAAATGGCTTCAGTGATGCACATCTAAGGTAGGCTACAGCTCCTGAGAATAAAGATAGCCCATTTTAAAATTAAACAGGAAAAAATCCACTCATTTGGTCACTATACAGTAGCATTTGTGCAGAACACTAGTGGGGTGTTCTAGAACAGCTGATAACCTAATCATAATTTAACCCAAACCTTATAGTACTGTGGAAATAAATAATTATTAAAAATGTATCTGCAAATCAACTGCAGTCTCCCTCAACACTGATAATTAGAAACAACAGCAAGTGATAAGCTTAGAACTCAGGAAGACAGTGGAAAGAGTTTGGAGACAGCTAAATTAGTTTTGTTAATACTGTGTGAGCATGACAGAGGGGCCTACGTTCTCTGAGTGTTTAAGGATGCTTAATTTGTTAACAGAAAAGTGCTTATGTTAGCTGTTAGCTGCTGGCTGTTGGCCGCTAACATTGACAATGACGCACTGATTTAAAAAAGATAAATGCTAGCTGTTTTCTACTACAGAGATCTCTGGCTGCTGTGCTGGTGCTGTAACCCAGTGGTTATCTAGCCTGATTAGTCTCTTATTCAGTGTCAATAGGCACACTCTTTAAGAGTCACAACAGTAAGCTCTGCTTTACGGCTGTAGAGCAGTGACCTCAGAGCAGGAAAGTTTGCGGGTTAGCACTTGAATAATGCTGGGAAGGGAGAAGACATGGCTGTAGCCAGTCTCTATTAGCTGTCTTTCACATCAAGTCACCACTTCTTACACTGTTTTCCTGCTAGTGTAGGTGGACCAGAGGCAGGCAGAGACTGCAGTGTCCCAGGACTTGTCGCCAGCCATTTTGAGTATCAAAAAACATTTTCTTTCTATAGAGCTCTATAGCCACCTTACAGCTTACATTTGTACATGAGATTACTTGCATATATGGTTACTTTTAACACAGTTGAACAGGTTAAAGTTATGTTTCTGCCACAACTGAGTACTTTCTTCTGAACCGCTTTACTAGCGATGGGAAAAACAGTTCTTTTGATTTTACTGAATCACTAGAATCTGTTCAATAAAAAGATACATTCAAAAAATGCTTTCACTGGCTCATTCAGTGCTTAGCAGGAGCCCTGACTGCATCATGTATAGTTCTCTAACTCCCTGAACTGGTAAACAGCCAAATGATCCGTCATTCAGTTCATGATTCAGCCCGGATTGAGCTTCACATTCACTCTTTTAACACGCTCACCGCACGTACTGAAGGACGGTGTTCACGGACCATAGTACACAGTGGGTGACACAGCGCTACTTTGAGTGGTATACATGGACTGCATGGGAGTCCTCAGCTCTGTGTGCAGTACATTCACTGAACATGCTACACGGATGTTGGCAAGTTGATACAGCACTAATTTTAGCAGTAGGCTATGGTAACTGAACTTTAATCAAGTCCTCTGCACTGAGTGGCAGTTCTCTGTTTGCAGTACGCAAGTGACACAGTGCTACTTTCAGCACAATACATGAATGTGAATCACGTCCTCAGCGACAGTTCTCTCTGTGTGCAATAGGTTTGCAAGTGAGTGACACAGAGCGCTACTTTTGGCAGTTCGTTAACTGAATGAGAATCACTCTCCTGCCCTGACAGAGTCCCCTCTCTGTGTGCAGTATGTTTGTAAGTGACACAACACTATTCTCTACAGTAAATTCACTGAACGAGTCTGCGCTGACTGGTGGTGTGTTCACTGTGTTTCACAACTGAAAAACATCACAAAATTATTCAATTAAGATAACCACAAGATTTATAATTATCTAAATGTACAAATGTTAAACTTTTAGGGGGTGAACCCACCACCCAATACCTCACTAACTCTGCCTGGAAAATTCAAAGCACAAAGAAAAGAGAACTGTAATGAGCATACAAAATTAAACAAATAAACAAACAAAAGCGAACTCTATAAAATTCTCATAAGCTAAGAGGCCAAAATTGTAATAATCAGGTAACAAAAATGGTATAAAAGGATAATAAACACATTCTAATGACAAAAATGGCATTTAGTCATATAAAAAGTTCATACACTGAAAAAACAGTGCTTGGTGGGGACTTAGTTCATACACCGTAATGACAGGTTTGGCCTCCGGGAGTGATATAGAGCAAACACACAATGTGAGAAAAACGAATTGCTGGGGACTTTGAAAACACTGCAGTACCAGGTTCTGGCTCTGGGATTGCTATAGAGCACACACAAAGTCATAAAAAACAGCCTCCAAGGGACTTTTTAGAAAACTTCACCAGCCATCTTGAAACGTCATTTCCTATTCATTGGACTAGTTCACACCGTGGGGACCATGGTTTTGGTCCCCATGGTGTTTTTGGTCCCCAGGGTGTTGGTGTGTATTCATGTCGATGTCCCCTTAACGTTAGATAAACGAACGCACACACACGCACACACACACACACACACACACACACACACACACACACACACACACACACACGCACGCACACACAGAAAAAAGAAGGGTGACTATTCATCCATTCTCTGCGCTTTAATTTCCATTGATTGTGAATGCAGGGGTGGGGGGAGTGTGTGTGTGTGTGTGTGTGTGTGTGTGTGTGTGTGTGTGTGGGGCGGTGGGGGGGGGGGGTCTTCGGTGAAGGACCACGACACGCCTTCAGACGCGGACAGACCCTTACCAGCCATCTGCCACTAACTACCCCCCCCCCCCCCCCCCCCTCAGCCCTGTCCTCCACATCCAGAAAACGACGTTTACTCCCCGCTGCCCCCCCCCCCTCCCACCCTGAAGCGCGCACGTCTCTACGCGCCTCTGTGCGCCGCGGCTCCGTCTACTGGAAGCATGTTAAGGGACCTGTAACGGTATGGGCCCTCCGGGGCCATATGGCGAGGGGGATGCCAGGAGGAGCGACACCACATGCTCCACTCGTGGGAACGTAAACACGGCGCGCATCACACGATATCGATCATATAAAGCGGCGATTGGGGAGGGAGGGGGGGAGGAGCGAGGGGCGGGGCCATACTGAGCTACGATCAATTGATTTATTTACCACTGATACCTCATCAGTGTTTAGGAAATATCGACGCGCATCCTCAGCCCGAGTGAAAGCTTCCACAGAACCATGTGATGGTGCCAGGGCTGGATGAGGAAGAGGAAGAGGAAGAGGAGGAGGAGGAGGAGGAGAGGGTCTTAGTAAGGCCACTCGTGCTAGAAATGTAGTCAAAGCCTTAAGGAAACGGCAGGTTTTGAATCAGCGCTTTCTCAAGAGGAGACGCTTTTACGCACGCGTGCGTAAAAGCGTCTCCTCTTGAGAAAGCGCTTGGAAAGTGATGAACAGTTACGACAGTAATCACGTGGAAAATTATATGTATTCCCTGCGACTAAGAGGAGTTTATAAATTGGTGCTTTACTGGGAATGTATTTTTTTAAAGCTCGATCTTCTGCTTCCGGGCCCGCGCGCTCTGCTTCGTCCGGTTTACCTGCTGAAACGCGCACCAACAGGCTCCTTTGTGTCCAGATCAGATCACTGGGTGGGGGAGGAGGGGCAGCTGCTGGAAGAAGGGGGCCACACAGGCTAGCCAGAGCCTTGGCGGCTCCCCCAGGGCCCTTCGTGCGCCGCGCGAGGCTCCCCACGGCTTCCCACGGCTCACCGAGGCTCCCGGTCCGGGCTGCTGTCCCTCATTTGCATACGAGGCTGTTACACTGGAGACGTGCTGGGCTTAAGTTTGTGGGAAGAGTGCCGCGGTAATTACGTGGGGGGCCCAGAGACGTTATAAGTGTGCGGGAGAAGGGAGGGGTGGGGTGTGTGTGTGTGTGTGTGTGTGTGTGTGTGTGTGTGTGTGTGTGTGTGTGTGTGTGTGTGTGTGTGTGTGTGTGTGTGTGTGTGTACTGGGGACCCAAGGGGGAGGTAAAAAGGGGCTGTGCGTCGCCAGTCGCGTGCCAATGTTTATGAAAGCACATCTGCCGCGCACCCCGGGGTGACGCGCCGGCATACGCGGGGTCCCTATGAATAAAAATCGATCACCAGACAGCTGAGGCTGCGCGTTCACACACAAGAAATACTGAAACTCGCGCGGAGGGATCAACCTGAAGGGGTTAAACAAACACCGATGATAAACTTGAGGGTGGAAATAGAGCGTTTAACACCGTGGAGGACATCGCGTGAGCTCCATGAACGTCACGTGGAGCTCAAGTTTGGGCATAAATGTCTAAATCTAACATTTAGAAAATGGAAACTATCTGGAATGAACCTCCTTCACGGCGCTCTGTGAAAGGAGGAGCCTCACATGACCTCTGCGGTCAGATGGTTCAGAGGAAAAGAAGGTTGGACCATAATGAACGTAACACCCTTGAACTGTACATTATTGACGATACAGTTCTGCCTCACGTACCGTATTGCTTAATTAAAGCCTTACAATGAGAAGGTCCCTGACATCTCACAACAAGTGTAGTAAAAGTCCTGTAAATGTGTTACATTCATGTGTTCATGACGTTCATTTAGTTATAAATAATGAATCTGCTTTTAAAAGAAAGAGGCTCAAAATATCAGCAGCATACATACAGGCATCTATATAAATGTTTATTCTTTTAATCAAACTATTGTCTCTCATTCATTTGAGTCATTTAAGGTTTACTGTATGTTTTGAATCCTCATTGTTAGTTTAAATACTACATTTTATCACTTTTTACTGTTTACACACATTTCACACAATGTTTGCTCATGAACATTTGGTTAAAAGTTATGAAAATTTGGTTTTAAGTCATGAAAGTTTGGGTTAAAGTAATGGAAATTTTCGTTAAAAGTCATAAAAATTTGGGTAAAAGTCAAAGAAATTTAGTTAAGTCATAGAAATTTGGGTAAAACATTATAGAAATATGGTGAAATTTGGTGTAAAGTCATGTAAAAGGTGATCATGTGTTTGGACCTGGTTTAACTCTGCAGGAGGAACGCTTCTCGTTCCTTTAACACTTGAGTCTTTGTGACGTGAAGAACTTTATTTCAACCTTAAACATCAGATGTGTAAACATCGTTGATCTAAAATATGTTTTGTCTTTTCGTCACTTCACGACCGTGTTTGTGTGTTTGTGTGTTGTCCTTCGGCGGCGTCGGCCGTCCTTCACCAGATTGAAACATCTCAACAGCTCTGGTTTGGGTTGTCATGAAAGTTTGCGCAGGCATCCGTGTTCCCCAGAGGATGAACCCTACCCAAACCTCCAGCGCCACCATCAGGTTCACGTTGGGATGTTTTGAGTGAAACCTCCAAAAAGCCGACGTACGACACAACTCTCTCTCCTCTGTGCATCGTTCTGTTCTTTGTCTTTTAGCGTCTTCAAGCTGCTGCTTCCCCTTGAGGATGAAACATCCTTCTACGACGCCGACGTCTTTGAACGGTTGTTACTCCTCTCCTGACGGTAGGAGTTTGATTGACAGGTAGGCCTTGACTAAGCACTGAGGTACGAGAGGAGGTGCCGTATCGTCAATAATGTACTGCTCAAAGGGTGTCGTTATCAAGCAATAACGGACGAGAGAGTTTTTATAACAACAGCTTGGTGCTTATTTCTCCATCTCACCAAAAACACATTACATTGAACTACTTTCAAATACGAAAATCACAAGACCAAGAAACAGGAAGAAGTCGCCCCGACTCCTCTCTTCTCCTCTCCTCTCCTCTCCTTTCCTCTCTTCTCCTCTCTTCTCCTTTCATCTCTTCTCCTTTCCTCTCCTCTCTTCTCCTCTCCTTTCCTCTCTTCTCCTTTCCTCTCTTCTCCTCTCCTTTCCTCTCTTCTCCTCTCTTCTCTCCTCCTCTCTTCTCCTCTCCTTTCCTCTCTTCTCCTCTCTTCTCCTTTCCTCTCTTCTCTCCTCATCTCTCCTCCTCTCCTCTCCTTTCCTCTCTTCTCCTTTCCTCTCTCCTTTCCTCTCTTCTCTCCTCCTCTCCTCTCATTTCCTCTCATTTCCTCTCTTCTCCTTTCCTCTCTTGTCTCCTCATCTCTCCTCCTCTCCTCTCCTTTCCTCTCTTCTCCTCTCTTCTCCTTTCCTCTCTCCTTTCCTCTCTTCTCTCCTCCTCTCCTCTCCTTTCCTCTCTTCTCCTCTCTTCTCCTTTCCTCTCTCCTTTCCTCTCTTCTCTCCTCCTCTCCTCTCCTCTCCTCTCTTCTCCTTTCCTCTCTTGTCTCCTCCTCTCTCCTCCTCTCCTCTCCTTTCCTCTGTTCTCCTCTCTTCTCCTCTCCTCTCCTTTCCTCTCTTCTCTCTTCCTCTCCTCTCATTTCCTCTCCTTTCCTCTCCTCTCCTTTCCTCTCTTCTCCTCTTCTCCTTATCTCTCCTCATCTCTCCTCCTCTCCTCTCCGGTATTGTCCAGTCGAGGCTTAATCACCAGTTTGAGTGATGACGGAGTAAATGGAGGAAGTCCTTCCCTCCCTCCCTCCTTCCTCCCTCCTCCCTCCTCCCTCCTCCCTCCCCCCTCCCTAACTCTCCCTCTCTATCTCCACAACCATGAGCATCTGCCCAGAAATGAACAGATGTAGGCACCTGCGTTTGTGGACTCACATATGCGCACATGCCCCCCCCCCCCCAACCCAAAAACCTCCTTTCAACCTTCCATGGGACCCGGAGCCGACCACAATGGGGGAGAGATCAGGGATGCAGTAA
>NW_027176054.1:1295220-1392720 GCF_023055335.1 Clinocottus analis
CCGGAGCCGACCACAATGGGGAGAGATCAGGGATGCAGTAACCAAATACTGCCGATCCCCCCAGGACCCTCGCTCTGTTAGAGGCATTGTCACCGGTTATATCAAGTGGCTGCACCGAACAATCTGCTGTATGACTGCTCATTTCAGACATAACATAATTCAGAGGGGGGAGGGAGTGAGGGAGGGAGGGAGGGAGGAAGGAAGAAGGGAGGGAGGGAGGGTGTGTGTGTGCAGAGGTGGCTGCTGGAGGATTTCTATGGCTCCCACCATGGAGGGTTGTAAGTGGTCTTTTTAAACAAGTGGGCTCAGGTTTTTTCCTTGCAGTCGAATCTGCGGGGATCAGCGCCCCCCCCCCCCCCTCCCCTCCGGTTAGAGGGGGGGGGGGGGGCGGGGGGGCGGCAGGTGCTGCTGCGCCCGAGAGGATGAAAGAGAGTCAGGGTCGGGTACGAGACCAGGTTACACATTTAAAAAAGAAAGAGAGAGAAGCCTTGTTTCCGTTGGAGGAAAGCGGTCCACCCCCCCATGCCCCCCCCCCCTCCGCCCCCAACACCCCCCCCCCCCGCCCCCCCGGCCCCGTCTCTCAGCTGCCGCTGGACGACAGAGGATCCGCACGCACCTGTTGTCGTCCCCTATTGTGTGCGGCTAACGCGTTAGCGCGCTACAACCTCAGGAATGCTCGCCCGTCCAGAGGCCGAGCTGCTCGTCCAGGAGAGAGCTGACGGAGGGGAGGGCGTCAGGAGCGTGTGTGTGTGTGTGTGTGTGTGTGTGTGCTGTGTGTGTGTGTGTGTGTGTGTGTGTGTGTGTGTGTGGTGTGTGTGTCGGGGGGGAACCAGCAGGGAAGCTTTAGAGGACAAGACAAGGAGGAGGGAGGTGGAGGTGGGAGGGAATGGATGGTGCGTTGCTCCGAAGCCAGTGTCCTCCTCCTCCTCCTCCTCCTCCTCCTCCTCCTCCTCCAGGAGCCTGTCCCAGAGAGCCCTGTCCTAAATCACTGGCCCCCAGGGGGAAGGCTCTCCATTGTGAAGAGATGGCCCCTGCAAGCTGGGCCGCCAGCTGCCGCCGCTGCAGCGTCATGCCCCCCTCCCCTTCCCCCCCTCCTCCACCCACCACCACCACACCTCCTCCCCCCCCCCCCCCCAGTGCATCCCCTCCACCTCCAGGCCAGCGCAGAGCATTAAAAAGGACTTGGAGGCCACAGAGGAGCCAAAGATGATTTTTCGGCCCAACTTTTGATGATGACGGAGCGCGGCGCCGGCGGCCCGACCCCCGAACCCCGGGCCGCTGGATGACAGGACGGGGAGAACAGGGTGTGTGTGTGTGTGTGTGTGTGTGTGTGTGTGTGTGTGTGTGTGGGGACGGGGACGGGGTCCTCGTCGTTCTCCTCAAACTCGCTTTTCGAAGGAGTTTGGTAACAGTTTGTGAAAGCGACGTCTCCTGAGGGCACAGCCAGACTCTCTCTCTCTCTCTCTCTCTCTCTCTCTCTCTCTCTCTCTCTCTCTCTCTCTCTCTCTCTCTCTCTCTCTTCCTTCCTCTCCCCCTTCTCCTCTTCTTCATCTTCATCGTTCTTCTTCATCGCCTCTGCAGCCTCATTGTGCGTCTAATGATGATTGTGATGACGGCTTGTCGTCCATCTTTGATAAGGAACAGCTCTCTCCCCTCATTAAAGGGCCCGGGGCCCTCGGTTCTCATGGCCTCCCTCCTTCCTCCCTCCCTTCTTTCTTTCCCCCCGGAGTCGGACAGCAGGCGGAGGGGAGGCGAGACGACACCCGTGGCACACGCCTGTTGACCGAGCCACAAAGCAGAAGCGTGTGACACTGGCCCCGCCCCCGCCGGCCCCATTGTCCTCCCCGTGGCTCCCACAGACAAGACCAATCCTGTTACCCTCCCACCCCTCACCCCTCACCCCCGCCTCCCGCCTCCTGCCTCCTCGCAACCACAACACTCGCTTTGCAGCTCAACACACACACACACACACACACACACACACACACACACACACGCTTCTTTCCCCTCACAATCAATTTTATCAATCAGCTGATCTCTCTCTCCTCCCCCGCCACCGTCAGCTGCTGCGTGAGGTGGAAATCCATCATTGTGTGTGAAGAAGGTGCTCGTGCCGCCACCATGCGTGTGTGTGTGTGTGTGTGTGTGTGTGTGTGGGGGGGGGGGGGGGTGGGGTTAATGGTTAATTCACTGATTCACATGCAGACAGCATTGCTTGGTGGTGTTGGAGGAGGGTGTGGCAGGTGGGTGGGGTCTGGTTTTTTAGGGATGCTGGTGATGCTGATGGTCGTGGGACGGAGGAGATGAGAGGAGGGGGGGGGGTGGAGGAGGGGGGGGGTGGAGGGGGGGCGCGGCTGCCGGGGTCAGGCCTGTGTGTCCTGGGAAAGTCGGGTTCTCCATTTAAATCTGCACATGTTGCGGCCTTCTGGTGGCTGCGTGAATGCGCACGGTGACAGATGGCCCCGGCCCATAACTATAGAGTCCGAGCACACGGGTCCCCCGAGGGAGAGAGAGGGAGAGAGAGAGGGAGGGAGAGAGAGAGAGAGAGAGAGAGAGAGAGAGAGAGAGAGAGAGAGAGAGAGAGAGAGAGAGAGAGAGAGAGAGAGAGAGAGAGAGAGAGAGAGGGAGAGAGGGTGCAGGGGGAGATGAGGAGAACGTGGCGCTCAGCTGATCCCATCAAAAAGAGAGATGAGAGAGGGAAGGCAGGAGGGTTGATGTGTGTGTGTGTGTGTGTGTGTGTGCGTGCATGTGCGTGTGTGTGTGTGTGTGTGTGTGAGTGTGTGCGTGCGTGTGTGTGTGTGTGTTATAAAGGGGGGTCCTTAATCCCAAACTCTAAATTGAGTTAATGTATTTGCCTGGTCTGCAAACTGCAATAGGAGGCCCCCAACGATTCTGATTAGGTGTCTAGTTCATCACATAAAGAGGAGGAAGAGGAGGAGGAAGAGGAGGAGGGAGACTGTTTGTACATGAGGAGAACAGCAGTGTGTGTGTGTGTGTGTGTGTGTGTGTGTGTGTGTGTGTGTGTGTGTGTGTGTGTGTGTTTCTGGGTCTGGTGCCAGCTCCTCCATCAGACTCGGTGGTTTTCCCGCTGACTCCCCGTTAATCCCGTTAAGCCGTCATGTCAGCGGCCGGTTACAGATTATCTGTTTTCAGCAGATTTGACAGCACCGACGTGCCGAGGGGAGCGCGTCCTCGTCCCCTCGTCCACTCGTCCCCTCATCCACTCGTCCCCTTGTCCTCGTCCCCTCGTCCACTCGTCCTCGTCCCCTCATCGTTCCTGAGGTTCTCAGTCAGGATCTGTTTCTTCTTGTAGAATATATATATATATATATATATATATATATATATATATATATCTATATATATATATATATATATATATATATATATATCTCTCTTCTTGTCTCTATCTCTTCCCCCCTTCTCTCTCTCTCTCTCTCTCTCTCTCTCTCTCTCTCGGCTCCAGGTGACTCGCGTCCTTCCCGCTGCACAGTGACGTCACTCCTCCACCAGGGGGCGTCAGGTGGAGGTGAGACAGGGGAACACGTGTGTTGTTGTTGTTGTTGTTGTTGTTGTTGTTGTTGTCATTACGTCATTAATCACAGGGAGTCTCGAGCAGCTGCAAAACAAACACAAAGCTGCACTTCATGTCACCGCCGTCATGGGTTTGTAATAAATAAATAAAAAACCGGAAACTAAAAACCTGCGTCAGTATCGTTTGGCCCCGGATGTAGACAGACTCCACGTGTAAATCAACCGTCAATCAAAAGGTTAGAGTCGTCCTTCATCGTGTAATTGGCTTAAGAGGGAGACGTGCTGTATGTTTCCCTCCAGGGGATCAAGGTTTCCAGTCAGCTTAGTTCATTCCTCTCGCGGCCTCATATGGCGGCTCGTTAAGCCTCTTACGCGCCGCGCAGCAGCTGCAGGGGAGCGGGCCAATCAGGAGCTCCCGCTGAGCGGAGAAACCCGACGGCTGCGCCACCGATCTCTGCCCCGACCCTACGCCCAAAACGCAGCGCCGCATCGTCGTTGCTTATTGCTTTGCAAACTTCAAAACCTAAAAAAAAAAAAAGAGGCAGAAACGGGGCCGAGCTCGTGGAGGAGATGCAGCGATTCTGAACCTCCAGGCAGCAACAACCCCAAATCCCGTCCGGACCGCCAGGGCCATGCTTCCCCTGGAGGGCGGGAGGCAGAAGCCGCGCTGCGTGTCGGAGCCGATGTGCGGGGCGGACAGCCCTCCGGTCCCGACGCGGCGCTTGAAGGGCCGGGACTTCTCCCTGAGCGCCATGCGCCGGCGGTCCGGCGCGGCGCCCGAGCGCAAGGTGAACTGCGTGCTCGTTGGAGACGGAGCCGTGGGCAAGACCAGCCTCATCGTGAGCTACACCACCAACGGGTACCCGGCGGAATATGTCCCCACGGCGTTTGACAACTTTACCGGTAAACGTCTGACGGCAATGTGGCTGATAGTGAGCGTTACGCACTAGCTTTACGCACAAGCTTTACGCACAACTGCATGTTAACGTTTAAGGCTTTTGTCTGTTTTCTCTTTTACTTCTTTACATTGTCAAGTGTGCCGTTGTACACCCCGCACGGCGGTGTCCACGTCCGCTTGGTTTGACCTCATTAAAGAGATGCATCACGTGCTTTCTTTATCCTCTCAGTGATGGTTGCGGTGGACGGAACACCGGTGAGACTGCAGCTCTGCGACACGGCCGGACAGGTGAGCTGCACCTGTTAGAGTGTGAATACATTACGCAGACTGACATTTAACACACATGCACACGTGGACAGATGTAAAAAGGTACATTCACTTATTTCTTCTTCTTCTTTTTTGTCTCTTTCTCGCCCTGCTTTGTCTCAACAGAAATGGGGGCTGGTTGATGAGACGATCAACGTAAGTCATCAGTGATCAATGAGTGTTCGGCACTAACGGCTGTGACATGTTTGCAGTTGTGTGTGTTTGTGTTGGTTTCCCTCATTGCAGTCTGCTTGCTGTCCTGGACTAAAACCCCTTTAGGAGAAGTTCCCTCCTGTGTCTCCGAAGCTTACAGCGCCCCCTGCAGGAGAACACAGACTCTGTCATTCAGAGGTTTTGCCCCCTCTGTCACCCTGTGCTCCATCGCCCTCTTCTGGTTGAGTGTTGATCATCCTGTCATCCAACCTTTGTCCTCTTAGCTTCCATTGGACCGATAAAACACGATCCAGGGCCTTTTTCAAACTAAAATATCACATCCAGTCTTCTGCATGAAGTCACGTCAGAGGATCGGCATCTCTTTCCAGTGACGGCGTTTAACTCTCAGGCCCCGAGGGGTCATTATTAGTCGATTTTCTCGAGTTGGCATAATTCCTTAAATTCACTTTTTAAGGCACTTTTACATAGGACACATACCCGTGTTTTACATCATAAATTGCATAACAATCTCAGCTCTCTATGTAATGAGGCGACATTGTCATAAGGCAAAAGTGTAAAGACAGAATATGACTCTAAAGCTGAAAAACAGAAACTCAATTTTTGGAAATTCTTCATATCACTTATGAAAACATAACCTTACTCATGTGATTGGACTGTTTTGGTGATGGAAATTGGTTTACCAAAGGTTTAGGTACACAAAAGACCACAGACCTCACTGTCGAGCAACTTTGAAGCGACTATTTGGAAGAAAAAGGGGGTTTTATGTGGCAGAAAGTATCCAGAAATCTGAGGCACAGATACAAACCTGCATGCAAACGAGAACCTAGTGGACAATTTGAGCTGAATTTGAGTGAATTAACCATAAAGTCTTTTTGCAAAAATAGATTCTCTGTTAATATTAGCACCCTAAAAACTTAGTCTGGCATACTCTGCATCTAAAGAGACCGGTTTTCAAATCAAACCTTTATTTTATGTGAGAAAAAAGAGAAGATCAGTTCATCTTTTGCAGTAAATCTACCCAGAATTAGTCAAATTCGTAACAGATTAATTCCGAACATCCAAAGCTTGTTTCCGATCCGTTAAACCCTTTATTATGTTTGCAAAAACAAACAGAGTGACACATCGACTATCTTTCCAAATCAAAAGATAATATAATATATATAATATCATACTGAAGTGGCACCTTGTGGCCTGTGTTCAGATTTATCTCAAGGTTTTTGGTTTTCTGTTGTGTTCCTTGTTTCATTCATTAAACTAGTTTTCCTGTTTTTTATTTTAAAGGGTACTCTCCTCAGGTTTCATGTTCGGTTTCACTTCCTGCTGTGTGTGTGTGTGTGTGTGTGTGTGTGTGTGTGTGTGTGTGTGTGTGTGTGTGTGTGTGTGTGTGTGTGTCAAATCCGGCTAAATTCTCCTTTTTCTGTGCTGTTGACCTCCATTTGAAACACATCGACGAGCCTCACTGTTGCACTGGGTGAACGTTCCTTCCCCACCATGAACACACACACACACACACACACACACACACACACACACACACACACACACTCCGTCCTGCTGCCACAAACACTCATTAAAGCACCAAATGTGGATTCATCCGCCGCTGAAAGTAGTCCCCAACAAACACTCTATTTCCTCCTGTTTGTTTGATAAAGAAGCGGCTATTTAAAAAATGAAAAATGCTCCTGAACAGACCGGTTGGGGAGCTTCGCAGGTACACATTGTTGTTTTTGTTGTCTGTTAGAGAGACGTAGAATAACACCTGCCTCGCCCACTTCCTTCTGACCTGGCCTCTCTGTTTGAAGGACGAGCTGGAGCTTCTCCGGCCTCTGTGCTACAAGAACGCCGACGTCTTCCTCCTCTGCTACAGCGTGGTCCGCCCCTGCTCCTTCCGCAGCCTGGTCCACCGGTGGGTGCCTGAGATCCGCCGGCACCGCCCCGGCGCCCCCCTGGTCCTCGTCGGCACCCAGCTGGACCTGCGGGAGGACGTCCAGGTGCTGATCCACCTGGCGCAGAACCGGCTGCGGCCGGTGGGCACCGAGGAGGGCCAGCGGCTCGCCCAGGAGCTCGGAGTGGTGGGCTTCGCCGAGTGCTCAGCGCTGACCCAGAAGAACCTGAAGGACGCCTTTGACTCAGCCATCTTGGCCAGCGTCCAGCAGGCGGACAGCTGCGCCAGCCAGCGGCAGACTCTGAGGAAGAAGACGCCCGACAAGATCAAGAGCCTCTCGGAGACCTGGTGGAGGAGGATCAACTGTCTGATGGCCGAGCAGAGCCGTGACTTCAAGTGAGCAGCTGGTATCTATGAAGCCGAGCCAGACGGGGTTCGGGATTATCGCCTCTGAGGTCAACGACAGAAATGCGGGTTGGAGGTTGCAGATGTGTCGGTGGACCCTCCCACCAGACACCCGAAAAGTCTTAGAATCGTAGGATGGAAACGGACATTGGATTTTTTTCCGTGTGCTACCGACACAGGAGAAAAAAAAATGGCGGTTGTTGGCGTAAAGTGTTGTCGCAGCTCACCGCGAAGACAGACAGAAGGACGCAGCTCCGGAGACGGACGGCCACCAGCCTGCCAAACGGCTCAAACCTGTAACCAAGTGTAGCATTAAAGCATGTCGGAGTTATCTCGCTAAATAACTAGCCAGCTGCTTGCTCGTTAGTTCGTTAGCTAGCTAGCGCTCAACCGTTGATATCAAAGTTCTTCCTCCGCTGTGGCAAGAGCGCGGGGATGAAGCGTTAAGTTGTTAAAGTAAAAGTCACTTCAGCGAGTCCGTTTCGCTTACACGGAGGTTTAGCGGAGGTTAGCCGCGCTGCAACGGTACGCGCAAAAATGGCCGCCACTCTGACCGCCCTGCTACGTTGATGTGAATGAGACTGTCCCTTCTGCTCCTGTTTCAGTTTCTATGTCTTTTTTTTGTTGCACTTTTTCCCAGTGCGTCGCCTGCTGTGAACGTGACATATTCACGCACAGGGAATGAACCAGACGGAGAGGTTGTCACCAGAGTTGCATTTTGGGAAGCGTAGTACCAAAAAAAAAAAAAATCTGGATACCTCGGCCTCCGCTGCTTCGATATGTTCTGAACTTTCTCGTATCTGTCTCTCGCACGTGATTCATTTGAGTCATCTGTTGTCAGCCAATCATGAATGCTTTTAATGAAATACTTTTGTGATGTGGGTGTAGCTCCGCCCGCCTGAGGCCTCCAGGAGGCTAAAACAAACCCCACACATATTACCAGACCTGGGTCTGGTAGTGTGGTTTGAATCTGGGGTTTGTTTTGACTCTTTCTCACTTTAAAACCCCCAAATTTACGTTATTTTTGTTTGTCGTCATTCATTTTTGTGTATTCATTCGTGGTTGTTTTCCTCGCTGCAGTCGATCATGGAACATGCTCAGAAGCCTTTGATTAAAGTTGATGAGATCTGTAAACTGTATCATTTCCATCCTCCTGCGTCTCCGGCGCTCGTGAAACAGCTGGTGTTGGAGCGTTAACAGGGATCAGGTGGCATCGATCGTCTCAGCAGCTCTTTGATCCTAAATCCGCTGACCCCGCCAGACCCGGACTTATACGGCGGACCTGCGAGCATTTAAAATGCATCCTGACCTCCGATACAGTTTTGAAGACAGGCAGAGTGTCTTCCAGTGACCTTCAGGGTCAGCGGGAACGCCGCCTCGCACTCGCTCGGCGTTCCCCTCGGATTCAGCGTCGCTCCTCCGCTGCTCTAATGGGAGCAGACAGGACCACCTGGGCCGGATTAAACCGGCATATGGAGCCCGGCTCTCGGCCCCACCGACGCCTCGCGCCTTCAGGAGGCAAGAGAGGCCGATTCCTCCACCTTCAAGGGTTTATCTCACCCTGAGAGCGAAGGAAATGTATTTATAGAACTATTTATGTGAACTGAGGTCACAAAATGGCGACACTGACTTACATTTATTCCCTGGTGACTTCTTCCCCAAACCTTACACGCTTACAAATTAAGGTTCAAACTAGATTTGCATTTAGGTTTGTTTTATTGAGACCTTTTCCATTTTTGGATTTGCATCAAACAGAAACCAAAAAGTGTGATAATCATCAAAAACGTATTCATCGTTTATAATTTATTTATTTAAAAAAAGAATATATTTTATTAAGTATGTTGCGAAACAGAATCAAGTCTCAACAACCTGGACTGAACTGATATGAAATCATGTGATAAGAAGTTATAGTTTCTAAGCAGTTTATCATAAATCTGGAGTATTAAACCACCAGTAAAATCACATCCAATTCAATAAATAAAATGTTTTGATTCTACACTATTGTCCCGTTGACTTCCTCGGTTTCCTGCAGCATCCTGTAATAATTGTTGTGAAATATATTTTGTGTTAAGTGTTTTTATGTAAGTAGACCATTTATTTTATGAATTACATTTTATTTCTGCCCTTTGACCTTTAAATCCCATGAAGGAAGACTGCATCTGATGGTGATCAGTATTTATTAAAAGCAATTCATTACATCAAAGTTAAATCATGCACTTCTGTATGTAACGTACCTGCACAGGTACAAATAAAGCTTGCATTATGAATATTCTGCTACATGTCGCTGCTTCCAAAAAACTACATGGCAAGGAAGGTTTATCTATAAAGCTCATTTCAGCAACAAAGCAATTCAAAGCTCTAAATAAAAGAACATTGAAGTACAATTAAACAGAGGGATTAAAGAGATTAAAATAACAACTGTTGCTGTAACGTCGTAAAGACCTGAGATAATAACTTTTGGTGCTGAAGGTGAATATGTCCACTTCAGTGTTCTTCTCTCTGTTTCCATCCAGGTGAGTCTCCCTCTGGTTTCACTGCATCTGAAGAAAAACACATGAAGTTATTTCTCAGAAACATAAGTAGGAAGTTGTTTTGAGTCGAGGTCTTTTCCCCCCATGCAGCAGACTGAAACCTGGCTCACCTTCACATCTGGCTTTCCTGCTCCTCGGTGTCTTCTGGCTGAGCTGCCGTGTCTGAGATGTTATCATACACGGGAAAAACGTCCAACTGATGGGGAGAGACAACAAAGTCAAAGGCCCGATGGATGGCATTCAGAAACATGTGACCCTTTGTGAAGCCGCTCCCTAGAACGACCGCTGGACAATCCTTCATTAGCAACTGTAGCTAGAGGAGCAGAACCTGTTGAGCCTCCAGCGCTGTGTTTGAAACCTGGAAGTCCGACTGCAGATATCCTCAAAGTTTAGATTACAGAGTCTCAGTCTCAGTACTCTACGCTAGAGGAGAGTTGTGAGTTATGGATTAACAGTGTGAAAGCTCTCAATTATAGCTGAGTCCTTCATTTTCTGCAAGATAAGATACTGATTAACATCTTAGCATTAGTTAGCTAGTTTAGGACGTTAGCCAACAAAAAATTACTAAACCTAACTAAGTATTTAACAATCTTTTCCTGAACCTAACTAAGTTGTGTTGTTGGCTAAACCTAGCTAAGTAGTGCTGTTAGCAAAAGCTAACTAAGTAGTGTTGTTGCCTAAATTTAACTAAGTATCGTTGCTGGCTAAACCTAACTAAGTAATGTTGTTGGCTAAACCTAACTAAGTAGTGCTGTTAGCAAAAGCTAACTAAGTAGTGTTGTTGCCTAAATTTAACTAAGTATCGTTGCTGGCTAAACCTAACTAAGTAGTGTTGTTGGCTAAACCTAACTAAGTAGTGTTGTTGGCTCAACCTAACTAAGTAATGTTCTTGGCTAAACCTAACTATGTAGTGTTGTTGGCTAAACGTAACTAAGTAGTGTTGTTGGCTCAACCTAACTAAGTAGTGCTGTTGGCTAAACCTAACTATGTAGTGTTGTTGGCTAAACGTAACTAAGTAGTGTTGTTGGCTAAACCTGACTAAGTAGTGTTGTTGGCTAAACCTGACTAAGTAGTGTTGTTGGCTAAACCTGACTAAGTAGTGTTGTTGGCTAAACCTAACTAAGTAGTGTTGTTGGCTAAACCTGACTAAGTAGTGTTGTTGGCTAAACCTAACTAAGTAGTGTTGTTGGCTAAACCTGACTAAGTAGTGTTGTTGGCTCAACCTAACTAAGTAGTGTTGTTAGCTAAACCTAACTAAGTAGTGTTGTTGGCTAAACCTGACTAAGTAGTGTTGTTGGCTAAACCTAACTAAGTAGTGTTGTTGGCTAAACCTAACTAAGTAGTGTTGTTGGCTAAACCTAACTATGTAGTGTTGTTGGCTAAACGTAACTAAGTAGTGTTGTTGGCTAAACGTAACTAAGTAGTGCTGTTGGCTAAACCTAACTAAGTAGTGCTGTTGGCTAAACCTAACTAAGTAGTGTTGTTGGCTCAACCTAACTAAGTAATGTTGTTGGCTAAACCTAACTAAGTAGTGTTGTTGGCTAAACGTAACTAAGTAGTGTTGTTGCCTAAACCTAACTAAGTAGTGTCGTTGGCTAAACGTAACTAAGTAGTGTTGTTGGCTCAACCTAACTAAGTAGTGTTGTTGGCTAAACTTAACTAAGTAGTGCTATTGGCTAAACCTGACTATGTAGTGTTGTTGGCTCAACGTAACTAAGTAGTGTTGTTGGCTAAACCTGACTAAGTAGTGTTGTTTCCTAAACCTAACTAAGTAGTGTTGTTGGCTAAACTTAACTAAGTAGTGTTGTTGGCTAAACCTAACTAAGTAGTGTTGTTGCCTAAATTTAACTAAGTAGCGTCGTTGGCTAAACCTAACTAAGTAGTGTTGTTGGCTAAACCTAACTAAGTAGTGTTGTTGGCTAAACGTTACTAAGTAGTGTTGTTGGCTCAACCTAACTAAGTAGTGTTGTTGGCTAAACTTAACTAAGTAGTGTTGTTGGCTAAACCTAACTAAGTAGTGTTGTTGGCGCAACCTAACTAAGTAGTGTTGTTGGCTAAACCTGACTAAGTAGTGTTGTTGGCTAAACCTAACTAAGTAGTGTTGTTGGCTAAACCTAACTATGTAGTGTTGGTGGCTAAACGTAACTAAGTAGTGTTGTTGGCTAAACGTAACTAAGTAGTGCTGTTGGCTAAACCTAACTAAGTAGTGCTGTTGGCTAAACCTAACTAAGTAGTGTTGTTGGCTAAACCTAACTAAGTAGTGCTGTTGGCTAAACCTGACTAAGTAATGTTGTTGGCTAAAGCTAACTAAGTAGTGTTGTTGCCTAAACCTAACTAAGTAGTGTTGGCTAAACGTAACTCAGTAGTGTTGTTGGCTAAACCTAACTTAGTAATGTTGTTGGCTGAAACTAACTAAATTGTGTTGTTGGCTAAACCTAACTAAGTAGTGTTGTTGGCTAAACCTGACTAAGTAATGTTGTTGGCTAAACCTGACTAAGTAGTGTTGTTGGCTAAACCTGACTAAGTAGTGTTGCTAGCTAAATGTAACTAAGTAGTGTTGTTGGCTAGACCTAACTAAATTGTGTTGTTGGCTAAACCTAACTAAGTAGTGTTGCTAGCTAAATGTAACTAAGTAGTGTTGTTGGCTAAACCTAACTATCATATATTCTTTTAAATGCTCTTCAGTAAAAAGTATGTTTGCAGTAAATGTGGTTGGAAAATGTGTGAAGATAAATACACATTGGTGGTTTGTAAAAATAAAGATTACTAATAAAGTTACATATTATGTTTATGACCTCATAACAACAACAAACACGTCTCTCTCACCTCCACAGCCTCTTTGGGTTCATGTGGTTCACTGGTGGAGATCAGAGCTTTCTTCTTCCTGGATCGAGTCCAACAACACACAAATACACACATTAATAAAATAAACATCTATTGACAACTCTACAACTATGAAAGCAAATATTCAACACAAAAGATCAGTGAGGATCAGTTCTTGTTGCTTCACCTCATCCACAGACACAAAAGAAGCAGAGAAATCGGCCCCACAGCCAACAGAGTCCACCTGAAGTTATGTAGTATCATCGTTGTTGTATCCACAACTGGAGAGAGACAGTTATTAGATAAACAGATCTTAATCATTCATGAATAAACCTGCCAGACGATTAGTGTCATGGAGGAACTCACCTGCTGCTACACTCAGGTGCAAGGTGGAGTTACTGCGTCCTCTGGTGTTCTGGGCTTCACAGGAATAATTCCCACTGTGTTCATCTCTGAAGTCAGTGATGGTGAAGATGTGTCCTGATGCTTTTGGTGAGTCTTCATCCTCCTTGTACCAGGTGTAGCTAGCTGCTGGGTTAGCATCACTGCTACAGGTCAGATTCACTGAACTGCCCTCCACTATCTCACCAGAGGGACTCACTGACACAGAGGGAAGCTTTGGAGCGTCTGGAGGAGACATGAATGAACATACTCAGTATGTACTGGGACTCAAAACAGAATAAAACCCTAAAACCTCCTGAAGCTGCTCAGTGAATTCCAGCAGACTGAATGTGAAGCAAGTAGAGCTGAAGAAAGTAGTTATGATCAGTGAAGTCTTCTCCTGCAAAGACCGGACACATTGAAGATGTTTGTTAGATTTTAATAAACTGTTTCACTCACATTTCACATCAATAAAGATGAATTCAGATCTCTTCCTCCCCAGCTGGTTCTCAGCTTCACAGACAAACAGTCCAGAGTCAGACGACTGGATGGAGCTGAAGACGAGCTGAGGTCCTTTACTGAGAAGTTTGAGGTTTCTATACATCTTGTACCAGGTGTAGCTAGCTGCTGGGTTAGCATCACTGCTACAGGTCAGATTCACTGAACTGCCCTCCACTATCTCACCAGAGGGACTGACTGACACAGAGGGAAGATTTGGAGCGTCTGGAGGAGACATGAATGAACATAGTTAGAGATTATAATACGTTATTAAAGACAATGAACTATTCTATGTAACATTTCTGTTTCTTTCAGATATCCCTATTCTTTATCAGCTGTCCAGAGGGCTGATCCTGGAGCTCTTCACAGGTGAGACTCCTGCTGCTGGAAACGATAACACGCCTTTAATCATTTGTGATCCTCAACAACTCCACACATCCTTCTCTTTAGAGGCGGCTTGTGTCGCTAGCTGAGTCTGTCCTCTCACGTCTACATGTTGGAGGAGTTATTGATCGTTTCTTCCAGCTGGAACATCACTTCTAGTTCTGTTTCTGCTGAGTCTACAGAACAGATTGAGTTGAAATGTGGAGAGTGAAGCTTGAGTTTCATTTAAGGGAATTAAAAACAAGCTTTTATACATATTTTAAACTCGCTTTTAATATTTCTTGATGCTCACAGCTGTTTCATCATCAACTGTTTAATAAATGTTACAGGTCACTTTTCAAGTAAGTAAATAAACAGCTCCATCTACATGAAGAAGACTCTGGAGTGTGTGTGTGTGTGTGTGTGTGTGTGTGTGTGTGTGTGTGTGTGTGTGTGTGTGTGCGTGTGCGTGTGTGTGTGTGTGTGCGTGTGTGTATTTGTGTGTGTGTGTGTGTGTGTGTGTGTGTGTGTGTGTGTGTGTGTGTGTGTGTGTGTGTGTGTGCGTGCATGTGCATGTGCGTGTGCGTGCATGTGCGTGTGTGTGTTTGTGTGTGCGTGTGTGTGTGTTAATTAAAATGTGGTGTCTTCATATGAAATGTTGAACCTCCACAGACTGACACGGTGGAGGAAACTTACACACTGGAGGAGAACAGAGATTCTTTTGTCCTCTTACAACACAGAAAAAACTGTCTGATGAACCAAAGGAGACTGAAAGAGAAGAAGAAGATTCTCTCTTGATCTTCTGTTCATTCTTGTACCAGATGTAGGACGAACCATCAGGCAGATCATCACTACTGAGACACTTCAGATCCACCTTGTTAGGACCTGAGCTGCTCACCTCCACCTGGAGACCTGGATCTGAGAAGAAGGAACAGGAAAGTTATTTTATTAAACTGTCAACATACAAACAAAACATTTATATTCTAGTTTTCTAGATGTTGAACCTTTGGAGACGATTAACATGAGAATTAAAATGTTACCTGTGACAGACAAAGTGACTCCAGGTGAACCAATATATTTATCTGCTGGTTTGTTTGTTGTGATCATTAATTTGTACTCAGCTGAGTTGCTCTTTCTCACGTCTGGGATCCTCAGAATGCAACTTGTGTCATAACATGAGAACTGCACACGACCTGAATACCGAGGGTCTGATCTCAGATCCACAGGTTCACCATCTTTCTCTTTAGTGAACCAGAATCTGTTCCTGATGTCACTGCTCTTTCTTCTAGATCGGTGTGTGAATCTGGAGAACATCTTCACTGATGATTCTTTCCCAGCACAGACGCCAGCAGGATAGTAGGTCACTCCCCAGCCATCCTGACTGTGTATCACTGTAACACAACAGAGCACATCAGGAACCACAGTCACACTCAGAACAACATCAGAGGACAGACTCTCATGCAGTGAAGGAGCTTCAGTGTGTGAAGCTGCGTTACTCAGAACATCCCACTTTAACTCAGAGAGACAACGTTTATGTGAACCAAGATTTATTCTGTCACGTTTCTTCTGATAGTTTAATGTCATATTTTAATGTTGTTTCTGGTTTCTGCCAAAGTGAACAGAGATCTTAGTTTTACTTGAGAGTCAATAAAGTGAAGAAAGAGTCAACGATGTGCACGTGATCTCTGCAGGTGGAAGGAACAGCGACGTATTGAACCCGTCAACTTAAACACAGTGAGCAAGATAACAAGCTGAAGATATCAAAGATTACTTTTTTTTTTTAAATAAGTCTGCTTTGCTCTGTGGTTTTCTGTCTGTGGTCCGGCTGCTGCAGAGAAATGCAGAACACTGAGGCGATGGAAATGTAGATAACAGATCACTGACGGAGGGATTTTTAAAAACATTTCACTGGTAAAGGCTTTCAAACGTCGACACAAACACACACTTCAGATGTGAATTACATTTCAAAACGTTAAATTACTCTTTTAAACCCCTAAAAAATCAAACTTTTCCACATCTGGCAGTGAATGAATTAACTATAAAACTCCTGTAATCTGCTTAATGTGTGCTTGAGACCCCTTACCAAGGTCCCACATACTAATGACACCCCTTGTTGGAAAGAACAAACCATAAAGAACCAGAATCTGCAATAAAAACAAAGTGTTGGGGTCATTCGAAGGATTCTCAGAAGAAAAACTGTGTGAATCGGTTCAGAAATGGAAAAGTTAAACGTTTTAAGAGAAAACTACATTTCCCAAGAGGCATGGCCGGACGCGCGCTCTTCAGTACTCTGCGCATGCGCTGTCTGATCCAAAGATCCTCCGCCCGACAGGAAGCTCGCTAGACCCGGAAACAAAAGAAGAAGAAAAAACTCTCCGGCGGGTTTGTGAACTTTAAGGTACTAATAGTGAAGCAAAATGGATTTAGTTTGATTTGTTAGACTCCTACAAGCCCGGACGGTTACGGAGATGTGTTTATTCTTAAAATCTGTCGTTGTAGAGGATACTTAGAGATACAAAGAGATTAAAAAGCAACTGCTATCTCCAACGTCACCACTAGATGTCGCCATCCTCCACACGTCCCCTTTAAGACGCGGCTGTTACAGCCTCTCTGTCTCATGATGGAGACGCTGATGAACGACTGGAGGAAGTTACACAACAGGATGAATTTGACTAAACACATTATTCAGAGCATGTTTTCTTTGTTAATGTTGGTACAGTCATTACTTTCATCCACATAAACACAACTTTACTGTCTTTGATGGTGCACAATTCTTCAGTTTCTAAAGTGTATCATGTTGAAGTTAAAGTGTACAGAGATGCTGCTGCAGTTAAAAACAGCTCTGTGTTGGTCGTCCTGTCAAGACTTCAATCTAAAGAGAGAAAAGTTCATCTTGCAGCACATTTTAAAACATGAAATCTGTTTCTTAACTAAAAACACAGCTTCCTCTTTTGTCTGAGCTGCGCTAACGGCCTCACATATAAATATAGATGTACAGTACCTTGTACACAGAGGAGGAGGAACAGGAATCCTCTGGCTGCTGTTGGACTCATCGCTGCTCCTCTCTGTTGAATCAGCAGGAAGATTAAAACTCTTTATGTCTGAAGTCACCGTCAACGTTTCTACATTAAAAAGGAGGATGTTGTCTTGAAGTCAGCTTCTGTCTTCTGTGGTTAAGATGAACAGTTATCAAGATGTATAAGTCCGGCCTGGCTTCCTGTCTTTTTACATATTCAATATTCATGAGCAGACCAATGACTGAAAATCCTCAAGTTGAAATAAAACAATTATTCGTGCAGTTTTTGCAAACAAAGCATGAACTTCTTGAAATATTGTTTCATGAAGATGACAGTGAAAGAGTCTCTGTGTGTCTCTGACACCATTTGACTCATTTCCTTCTCCCACATTTTAAGTGTAATTTAATTCCAGTCCCAGTCTAACTGGGATGCTGGGCTGGATGCTGGATAACTGGTCCATGAACAGAGACACGATGTACATAAAGTAATCTGGTAATCATGAAAAGTGCACAGAGGTTTTTATCAGTGTGGAGAGCGAATGTCACGGTGAGGTTGGTATCTCTCACACATCACAGCTTCCTGTTTGAGCTTCTGGAGGAGTTTTGGTCAAATAAAAAAAAACAACTTAGGCGATTGATAATACTGATTACAAAAGCTGCTTCCTTTATTACTGCAGACACAACAGACGTGTCCCACGAGAGCAAAACCACAAAGCTAGTCAAATCAACAGCGTTTAAAAATTATAGTGAAACTAATGATGAAGTATGAAGGAGGTAAAGAAGTGATAACATGATAAAGTATTGCCTTGCAAAACTAATAATACATCAACAATAAATACACACACACACACACACACACACACACACACACACACACACACACACACACACAGATATCGTCCTGCTGTAGGAAGGCTGGCTGGGTACCCGGATGTTGAGCAACGTGGCGGCCCCACGCGGAGCTGCCCACGCCACACTGGAGACACGTCATTAAATTTGGGCCAGAGAGAGGCCGCATCGCCCGAACCCGAAGGACGGCCCACATCGACTCTAATAAGTGATTTTGTCGCGACGTACAAAAGTGGCGAAGTGTCAAGATAGTAAAAAAAAAAATGTTTCGGTTCCTTATTTCACGGTCGCCCCTGGCACCCCTGGTACTATAGATCTGGCTCCCTGGTACTCGAGATCTGGCGCCCCTGGTACTCGAGATCTGGCGCCCCTGGTATTATAGATCTGGCGCCCCTGGTACTCTAGATCTGGCTCCCTGGTACTTTAGATCTGGCGCCCCTGGTACTCTAGATCTGGCGCCCCTGGTACTATAGATCTGGCGCCCCTGGTATTCTAGATCTGGCGCCCCTGGTACTATAGATCTGGCGCCCCTGGCACCCTAGATCTGACAACCCTGGTACTATAGATCTGGCACCCTTGGTACTATAGATCTGGCGCCCCTGGTACTCTAGATCTGTTGCCCCTGGGACTATAGATCTGGCGCCCCTGGTACTCTAGATCTGGCGCCCCTGGTACTCTAGATCTGTTGCCCCTGGGACTATAGATCTAGTGCCCCTGGTACTCTAGATCTGGCGCCCCTGGTACTCTAGATCTGTTGCCCCTGGGACTATAGATCTGGCGCCCCTGGTACTCTAGATCTGGCGCCCCTGGTACTCTAGATCTGTTGCCCCTGGGACTATAGATCTGGCGCCCCTGGTACTCTAGATCTGGCGCCCCTGGTACTCTCGATTCGCTGGACATTCTCGCTTTAATCTAATCTGGAGCCCTGGTCCTCCTCCCAAGGGAGGGGGGATTTTACTCTAGAAGTAGCAAATGAAGAAAGGTGGAGGCTGAGCAGCGAGTGAGATGAGTTTAAGCCAGAAATAGGTCCCTCAAGTCTGGGTTCAGGTCTTGATCTTCAAGGGGTCGGGGTCCACATCATTCAGACTAAGCCAGGGACGGGTCCCTCAAGTCCAGGTGCAGGTATGGATGCGGGTCCTGGTCCCCTAGGGCAGGTGTGTCAAACTCCTTTTAGTGAAGGGGCCACATGCCAGATTCAGTCCACGGGCTGTATGTTTGACACCCCTGCTCTAGAGGGTCCACATCACTCAAATGAATGAATGAAAAGTACTTTATTAATCTCCAAGGAGAATTTTTTTTGTCATACTAGCAGCATCCCACACTTAGACATCCAATGAAATAAACTAAGCTAAACACACAGATAAGATAAAATTAAATAAATAATAACAGGAACAGGGATAACAAATATATACATATATAAGAAATATATATATGCAAGCAAATGAAATGAATACATACATATGCACTTATATATACACACATACACACATATACATGTGTACACATACATACACATACACACACACACACACACACACATATATATATATATATATATATATATATATATATATATATATATATATATATATATATATATATATAAATAAATAAATAAATATATATATAGATATATATGTACAGAAACATATACATAACAAATAACTTCGGTGTATTCAGAGATTAAATTAAATGCAAACGGAAATTAAATTAAATGCAGTAGATAGACCCAGGAAAGGCCCCTTGAGTCCGCGTAAAGGTCTGGATGCGGGTCCTGGTCCTCTGTGGGGTCCATATCAGTCTAACAGTGACTCAGCCACAGGCTTGTAGCTGCTTCACAGCTTGCTCCAGGCCTGCATCAGAGCATCAAAAATGCCCAAATTGATGAATGAAGAATTTGATCAAATTGTAGTACCTTTAATGCGCTGCCAGATGGCGACAATTTACAGTTTTTACAGCTTTCCGCAAGGGTGGGAGGGAAATTTACCTCAAAAGTAGCAAAATAAAGAAGGTGGGGGCCGAGCAGCAAGTGAGATGAGTTTAAGACAAACAGGGTTCCTCGAGTCCAGGTCTTGGTCCTCTGAGATATATATATATATATATATATATATATATATATATATATATATATATATATATATATATATATATATATCTATATATATATATATTAGTATTTCATCAGGGATCAACATAAACAGTGTGTTCAGTAGTAAGGGTCCCTGTGAGGGACAAAGCACTCCTTCTTTGGTCCATGTTCAGTCTGTTGCTTACCTTAAAGATGTTAAAGACCAGCAATTGATTCATATATATAGATAAAGGTCATTATATATGTATATATATATATATATATATATATATATGTATATATATATATATATGTATATATATATATATATATATATATATGTATATATATATATATATATATATATATATGTATATATATATATATATATGTATGTATATATATATATATGTATATATATATATATATGTATATATATACGTATATATATATGTATATATATATATATATATATATATATATTCATAAGCCATGAATTCCATATAGATACATTTCATTCACACCTGTAACCCTCAAATATTGTTTCTATGAATAATCCTTTTAAAAAACAAAAATGAGTTCATCGTCTTTACATCCATGTTAGCATTGTTCAATACTTTAACTCCTACAATATAAATACATCTTATTTTAATGCATTCTTTAAATTTACAAACATCTCTCAAATCATGTCATATAACAAAATATAATGTCATATTGATATATAAATATATACATTTCATAACATGTCATCTGAAAAACAATGGAGCTGTGCGCTCATAGTAGCCAACAATAGAACGGTTCTACTGCTTTAACTTAGAGAGCCGTTGTAGGCTTTTGGATGGATGAATATAATATTAATAATTATGTTTTCATCATCACTTGATGATAAGACTGTGTTTTGTTACTCTAGAGTCAGTATAAATCTACATGCAGCAGTCGGCATGTTTCTACAGGAGCTCAGAGAGAACAAACCAAAGAACTGCACCGCTCTTTCATTTGCATTCAGAGATATTGTGCAGTTTAAAGTATGTTTCTTCTATTCTGTATTTGTAGTTCTAGGGGTTTTTTTTTTAACGTTTATATGCAGATGATGTTCTCTTAACTATTTACGTTACACACCAACACAATAAAGTTCATTCCTGACCTGGATTTTCTTTGATGTGTCTGTTTGTAACATTCTCCAGGTTTAATGGTTCCTGGTCTGTTTGTAACGTTCATCAATGAATTAATCTGTTCAAACTGTTCTTCCTGAACAACCAGTACAGTGTTTCTGTCAGAACACCAGCGGCGGCTACGGGTTATGTCACTACGCCCGCTGAGCTGATCGCAGTTACGGTCAAATTATTTTTGCATCCTGTTTGCATCCTGTTTGCATGTTACTTTCTGTATTTGTGACGCACTTGAGAACGTGCTATTGCTTTGTAGACACAGGTCACTGGTCACCGTGGTGGTTGGGTTACCACGGCCAAGAGCAGACGAGATCTTAAGACGAGGAGTGGATTTTTCTACAAAACCATCTGTTAAATTGCAGCTTTTGAGACAAAACCTTAGTAGAATCGCCCAAATATTACAATCAACAGAGAGGAAAGACTCAACCAAACGCATTGAAAAGCTTTTCATGTTTGTGGAGTTTAAAATGTGATCGTCTGTGAAACAGAAAGCTGATTAAAATGTTTTATTGGAGCAAAAGAAGCATCGTCACAATCTAAAAACACAACAAATGAAACAACCAAATTCAGAATTATGATGTAAAAACTACATAGTTCTTCACTATCAAAAGTAAAATGACTCTTTATGCAGAATAAACTCTTCTGTATAACTTTAATATAATAAACAGCATGTTAGTGGATCATTATTACTCATTATCATGTCAGTAGTAGAACCTTAGCCCTTCAGGAAGAATATGATCGTATACCTTACTTCTGAGTGTAGAAACTACAGATGATGGATGAATGGAGTGGAGTAAAAGTCTAAAGTATTATGAACTGGAAACAGGATACTACACAGCAAAGGGTCTGTACTTTCTGTCATTGATTGAGAGGAAGAGGAGGAAGGAAAGGAGGAAGAGGAGGAGAAAGGAAGCCCCTGACCAGAGTGGACTGAAGGAACATTACAGCTCATCTCTTCCCTTCTTCCTGCTCTTCTTCTCTTCCTTGTGGAAGACTTTTCCATCCGCCTGCTTCTTCCAGCTCAGCTTGACGTCGTCGTCGTGCCCCTGGTCCTTCAGCTTCTGTTTGAGCTGAGAGACAAACACATGGAGAGAAGAAGTCTTCAGTAAAGCTGTTGTTCCTCTGCATCCTGTCTCACACTGTCCTCTGTTCATGTTGTCTGGACACAAGTCTACCTTCAGTCATGACGTGTCCACGTCTGCACAGAGCACCTTTACATTGTTCTCAGTCGTCCACGACCTCACACGTACCACCTGCTGGTTCTGTTGCTCCTGAGAGGAAGACGTACCTGCTTCAAGAGGCCCTCCATCACCACAGGGTCATTCAGATCCACAGAGGAGCTGCTTTTCTGCAGCCTCACTTTCACCACTCGCTTTGCAACAGGCTCAACGTCTGAAACACAAACAACCTTCATCAGTCACAACATGTCTGCTGATGATCATCAACATCCTGGAATGTTTAACACTTTGAATGATGAAAGAGAACAAGTATGGTCTTTTTCCATCATGTATTGGGGTAGCATAAAAGTTGGGTTACAAACCGCTACTACCTTTGGTGGGTGTCCCCGCTAGCACCTAGCTGTAACCAGCTAGCGCTGCTGCTAGTTCCCTATTAGCTTTCCGCTAGCTGTCCGACAACCACCGAAAGTTGCGGGACCAGCCCCTGCTCGACGCCCGACTCGGGCAGCTGGGATGCGGGCAGTAGCAGAGAGCTAGCAGCAGTAGGGAGCTAGTAGTAGCAGGGAGCTAGCAGCAGCGCTGGCTTGCTACAGCGGGGACACCCACCGAAGGCAGGAGAGGCTTTTAACCCGACTTTTACGGTAGGTTGGGCAGTTGATTTGCATATTTAATGTGTTTTCTATCCATAACTTTATATTTATTTAATTTATTTTGATCTACTTTTAAGTCCTCCTTTAAGTCCTGAGTGATTGACAGCTCACCTCTGTAGCAGATGAACACTGACATGACGTCACACTTCAGGGTCTCCCACTGTCCATCGGCACTAAAGTCTGCTGACACACAATCCTCAATGGGACCACGAGGCTCCAGAGGTTTCCAGTTCCTAAACGAGGAGTCACTTCCATCAGACCACTTCCATCCATCTCTGAAGAGGCCGATCCAGGCCCCGTTGGGCGGGGGTAGCAAATTCTGAACCCTCTGGTTCTCCTCCAGGTTCCTCACCATGGCCAGGTCTGTGTGGTGTTCTCTGCAGTAGCTTTGGGCCTGAGGCCACTTCATGCTGATGTCAATGTAGAGAAATGTCTCATTGGGCCCTGAAAGTAGAGCAGAGTGAAGTGCTGAGTAGAGGAACATCCCAGACTACATGCTGCAGAGCAGTTTATTGTTCTGAATGAATGTCAGCATGAAGGTGGATCAACACGGAGCTGTGTGAACATGAACATGCAGCGTCCATGAAGGCACCAGAGATGTTTTACCTCCAACAGACTTCATAAAAACCTGCTGAATGAGCTCATTAATCTGCTTTAAAGGACATTCACGTAGCTGAAGACTAGTTCCTGAACCAGCCTCAGTGTAGTCCTGGTCCTCTATAGACCTCAACCTAGTCCTGGTTCTCTCTAGATATCCATCAGTAAGACCTTCAGATAGAAGATAGTCTGATTCTAGAGAGTTCTTCTTAAAGATCCTCATCGGAGCCACCGGGTCAGATTCTGGTGAAACCAGATGACAGCTTGCAGGTTCACCAGAACCTCCTTCAGCTCAGACTCCAGCGGAGACCAGTCCAAGAACAAAACCAGAACACCAGAACCAACACTACCTCTTTAGTCCACAGGAGGCACCAGAACCAATACAATATGAAAGTTTCTCGTTGTTTCTAATAGTAGCTTTAATATTCTCACCTTTGCCATCGAAGCAGACTGGCCTGCCGTTCGTGTCAAAGTTGTAGTCGCTCCATAACCCATCTATAGACATAAATGTGCAGTGTTGAACTCCGCTCTTGTGGTCCGGTTGTCCAGACCTCCATCGTCTGAACTCTGTCTCTCCGGGTTTGTAGAAGCTTGTGTTTGACAGTGACCACCTCCAGCTGTTCTTCAGTCCTATCCAGGCTCGCTGAAAGCAACATTTTCATTCGTGAGATAACGAAATAGACTTTCAGATATTTTTACTTCTCATTTACAGTTTTGATTCTGACGATCAGTCTGATTTATTATTTCAAGTCCGCCTTAAACCAATATGCAGGCGCTAATATGAACATTGAAGCAGGTTTTATTTCTGTCATCACTGCTGTTCTGAAAGGACTGAGAGTCTCACAGCATGGTGACAGTTGAGCTGATGGCTAGCAGCTAACAGCTAACGATGCTAGAATTATACGATGCTAGAAGCTAACAATGCTAAGAGATAACGATGCTAACAGTGCAAAAAGACGCAACAAGACTCCATTATATAGTTACACGGACGATGTTTGTTTGATGAGATATTATGGTTGTAAATATCCAGTAAAGATGCAAAATCTTAAGCTGTAAATAAATGTCCCTGAAATCTAACATAAGAAAGCGTTGCACTAAAATATTAAAGTAAAGCACAAGTACACACAATTTGCATACTTTTCACCACTGTGTGGATGTAAAACTTTCCGACCGCCTGGTACTGACGTGATAAGACTCACAGAGCTGGAAGCGGCCATTTTGCTTAAATCCACTGTTGTCTTCAGGGTCTCCAGGTCCTGCAGGTCTCGTATGGTGGCCAGGTCCTGGTAGTTCTCTCTGCAGTGACGCTGTGCTTCAGTCATGTTCTTCAGCTCATAAACAACATGGTAGCGACGAACAGCCGCTGATGAGATGGCACACAGCCCTGATGACACACAACACGCTGATGACATCACATCTTTATTGAGTTTATAGACACGCAGTGAAGATCAGGACAACAAATATATATATATATATATATATATATATATATATATATATATATATATATATATATATATATATATATATATATATATATATATATATATATATATATATATATATATATGACATGCAATGACATGCATGTTTTTATGTCCAAATCCATTATTTAATTTTTAGCCTGTAGAGTTAAAAACTACTTAAAACACTATGAATAGTTAAATAAAAACTGAGACAAATTATTCAACAGTATTGTTATAATGTTGAAGTAAAGAATATAAAGATGGTAAAGTCTTGCCTGACACAACGAGGACGCTCAGGAGGAGTCGGTCCATCCTCGTCTCCTCTCCGTCTTCTCTGTCAGGCGCTGACTGCTGCGCTGCAGCTCATGTAAAGTTATGCAGAAATCATTTTACTGATGACTTTAACGTCATTTCACTAACAAAGACAAGCGGGGACATTTGACCTGCAGGGGACTTGTTGGGACACGGAAAAAGGGGAGAATTAGGAAATGCAAAGTGTAATGGAAATGAACCTTCTCAATCTTCAAAGAGAAAACAAATGATGTGAAACACTTAAATGTATTCAAGCATATATTAAACATTTATTAAACAGAAACTTTATCTGGTTATGAAACCACTTTACCTTGTTATTAAACCACTTTATCTTGTTATTAAACCACTTTATCTTGTTATTAAACCACTTTATCTTGTTATTAAACCACTTTATCTGATTATTAAACCACTTTATCTGATTATTAAACCACTTTATCTTCTTATTAAATCACTTTATCTGGTTATTAAACCACTATATCTTGTTATTAAACCACTATATCTGGTTATTAAACCACTTTATCTTGTTATTAAACCAATTTATCTGGTTATTAAACCACTTCATCTGCTTGATAAACCACTTTATCTGGATATTAAATCACTTTATCTGGTTATTAAATCACTTTATCTGGTTATTAAACCACTATATCTTGTTATTAAACCACTATATCTGGTTATTAAACCACTTTATCTGGTTATTACATCATTTTATCTGGTTAATAAACCACTTTGTAAATGTAAATCAATTAAATTCCAGATTTAATTGAATCACATTTTCTTTTCCCATTATCCCAGCTCGTGATTAGTGATTTGAATATGGAAAGTCAGTGCAGTCTGGGAGGAGTTTGGGAGAGACTTCCAGAGGGAGGGGGCGCTATAGACAAGGATCATTTCAACTCCATGCAAAGCAGCAGAGCCACTTAATGCACAAATCTCTCATGTAGTCATAACAACAGCATCACAGATACAGACGGAGGATGAATCATCATGAATATCACAATACAGCCCCATCTCTGTTGCATCATCTACGGACCAAATAATGACGACTCGTCCTCTTTTCACACTATTCCGTTTTGTGAAAAGAGTGTGTGTCTGTGTGTGTGTGTGTGTGTATAAATATATAATAAATATTTCATTTTGTGTCAATGAAATGCATGTTTTTATGTCAAAATCCATTATTTAATTTTTAGCCTGAAGAGTTAAAAACTACTTAAAACACTATGAATAGTTAAATAAAAACTGAGATAAATTATTAAACAGTATTGTTATAATGTTGAAGTAAAGAATATAAAGATGGTAAAGTCTTGCCTGACACAACGAGGACGCTCAGGAGGAGTCGGTCCATCCTCGTCTCCTCTCCCTCTACTTTGTCAGGCACTCACTGCTGCGCTGCAGCTCATGTAAAGTTATGCAGAAATAATTTTACTGATGACTTTAACGTCATTTCACTAACAAAGACAAGCGGGGACTTTTGACCTGCAGGGGACTTGTTGGGACACGGAAAAAGGGGAGAATTAGGAAATGCAAAGTGTAATGGAAATAAATTACCCTTCTTACAGGAAGCGCATTGCATTCACTGGATAAAAAAAATAGACCCCTGATCTCGTAATTACGAGATCCTGATCTCATAATTATGAGATCTTTTCTCGTAATTACAAGATCTTGACGTTTATTTACGACTGTGGCTTTGTTACGTTTTGCCATGTGACGTCGTAACCGTAGCTAACAAGGAGACTGACGATTGTTTTTGAAGCAGCAAAACATATGTTTTTCCAAGAAACCGAGAAAACGTTGCATGACAATGGTTTATGGGATTTTCTTTGAAAGCGAGGTGTTGCAGAGGAAAACACTGACCGAATGCAACAAGACAGACGTATTCTTAGACCGTCCCATTGCCTCAGCTGTACACCTTGAGGATCTCGGATTTTTAACAGGGGCCGCAAAGTTCTTTGAGTCACTACCAAACCAGACTGGATGCATTTCAAATGCATTAATTTGTGTCCATGAAGCATCCCGTGTTGGTTGAAATACTCCTGCAGAAACAGAGCGACATCCAGCACGTCAACGCGTGTGTGTTGTGGTTTGCTGTCGGTGTAGTTGTGGGGAAAGCTTCGTGAGCTAGCATCAGCAAAGAGCTAACACAGTAGGTTACTGTCTGGTGTATAAATACACTCTTAACCAGAGTAGAACACAATAGGGAAGTAGCAGGCTTTATAAAAAAAAAACACCAGACTATTGTAAACAACAAATACCAAAATAAGTTTTAAGAAGCGTACAGAACAAGAGAAGCTACCGCATTGTGGTTGTGGGCCTCCGCCAAACAGTTCACTTCCATGTCGGTCCAAATTGTCATAATTAATATGTGAATTATTGAGAACACCAAAATCTGAACTACTTTATCCTGGAGTCCAGGTGAACGTAATGAAATCCCCTCCACGCATCCTGAATGTCGCGTTCATGAGGAACGAGACGGACCTACGGAAGCCCACTTCTGCCACACAAATAAATAAAAAAATTAGGACGAAAAAAAAAAAAAATGGACGGAAAAAAAAGAAAACAAATTAGGACCTAAAATTTTTTTTAAAATTAGGGACAAAAAAAAAAAAAAAAAAAAAAAAGGACCAAAAAAAAGGGTCAATAAGAAAAAAAAAATCTACTTTTTTTATTTTTTTGTTGTTGACAAAAATAAAAAAAAACATCTCAACAATACGTTATTTCATCACTTTTATTTTACAATACCTTCATTTGAATGTAAATATGTATTGTTCATACAACACAACAAGTACTATCTTGTTTCAATTCACGTATTCTTTTAATTTAACACTGCAAGCACTGTTTTATATTCAAGTGCTCTTGTTATTTACCAAAATAAAGCTTGGCCATGTCAACCACCTGTATTTTACTCAGTTCTTAAAAATGGTCAATGGAAGTTTTGTGGGAGCGGATCGCCCGGGAGGACAAAGACTATCGCTGGTGGACGTCTCCAGACGGATCGTGCCAGTCTATTGTACTACAGTGATCATGCTGTGCCACATATTCAGCATTTTTGGACGAGCCTGTCCTGAGGAATAGTTCCTAAAAACATGATGTGGTTTCCTGTCATTAAAGATAAAAAAGTAGATTAGGGATTCATCTTTTTGTTGACTGTACTGTACAACGCAGCCGGATCCTCTTCAGCTTCCTGACCTCCGGTTCTGAGGGGCGGAAAAATACATGAAACGAGAGGATCTTAAGTCCAAAACATAATCGTTTCCAACTGTCAGTTGTACTCAATGTTCTCGTGTGAGGAGCCGCTCACCTCGAGGCCGCGGCGTTGAACGTCACAGCGGCGTAGACGATCGGCTCCTCCTCTTGGCGTGGAGGCTGAGCCGGTCCGGTGTTGGAGTAGACCGGATCGGCCTGCTTTTTGGAAAAGTGGACAGTGCCGTAGTGAAGTCCGTCCTCCGGCTCTACCGGTTGCATCTGTTGCACAAATCAGACTCAAAGTGACACGTGACGACGACCAGGCCGACAAGATGGACGTTATGGTAACTGTCACTCATAGATACTGTATCGCCCCTTTTCCCACGGGACGAAGAACCTTTCGGGGGAACTCGATGTGTTTCGAAAGCAGGAAAAATAAGTTAAGGGAGCATTCAGGTTGGACAGGAATGATGGTCCCCAATGAGGAACTCTTGTATCAACTTGACACCAATTTGGGAGATTTTCTCGATTTGGTATCAAAAGTTGGGCTTTGCTGTCGGATCCCAAGATCAACCTCCTCTTCCTCACCTGTTCCCTGGTGTCTGGCCTGCCTCCCTCACGCTCAGACGGTGGCTTGGTGGACCTCTTCTTTCTAGGGAAATTTAATTTAAAAAACATTTTTAATGAAGGCATTTTGAATTACGTACGAAAAACAGTGTTATGAAACAGAACCGCTTACAGGATCCAGAGGAAGACGGAGAAGAGTAAGACGGCGAGAAAGAACGCAGGAGCTGTGGCAACAGCTATTAATCTCCATGCTCCTAAAAACAAAAGAGGTCGGATGAAAGAAAAGATGAGAGACCAAAAGAAAAGACGTTGAGTTGTGAGAATGTGTTTGTAAGATCTGGCACTTTAAACCATGGCGGCAGGGCGAGCGAATCAGCAGCTACTTCCTCCGTTCCCTCAATGCGAGCTGGGAGATTTACGCCAACGTCACGTTCCAGTGTGGAGGAACTCACCTGCTGCTACACCCAGATAAAAGGTGGAGTTACTGCGTCCTCTGGTGTTCTGGGCTTCACAGGAATAATTCCCACTGTGTTCATCTCTGAAGTCAGTGATGGTGAAGATGTGTCCTGATGCTTTTGGTGAGTCTTCATCCTCCTTGTACCAGGTGTAGCTAGCTGCTGGGTTAGCATCACTGCTACAGGTTAGAGTCACTGAACTGCCCTCCACTATCTCACCAGAGGGACTCACTGACACAGAGGGAATCTTTGGAGCGTCTGGAGGAGAAATACGTATAAATTGATCAACACTGATGTGCAGAGTTTGGCCCAAGAGAAGAGCTAATGTTTTGTACTCACACTGGACATTTAAAAATAGAGATGTAGAGTCAATGCTTCCATGTGGATTCTCAGACTTGCAGTAGTAGATCCCTCTGTCCTCAGAGCTGATGGAGGTGAAACGACAAACACCTTCTGGTCCTTGAAGCAGTGTTTGGTTCCCCTTGTACCAGGTGTAGCTAGCTGCTGGGTTAGCATCACTGCTACAGGTCAGAGTCACTGAACTGCCCTCCACTATCTCACCAGAGGGACTCACTGACACAGGGGGAAGCTTTGGAGCGTCTGGAGGAGAACATGTGAAATTAAATGCCAATGCTAGGATGCTAGGATGTAATGCTGTGTGCGTAACAAGCAATGTGCTACTACGGTGTCCCAGGCGGTTCAAACAGACACATACTGGAATCAAAACTATTTCTGCTCCCATAGTTAAGTCGTTTAACTCACATTTCACAATAATAGAGACGTAGTCAGACTTCTCTATCCCCAGCTGGTTCTCAGCTTCACAGTAAAAGTGTCCAGAGTCAGAGGACTGGATGGAGCTGAAGACGAGCTGAGGTCCTTTACTGAGAGGAGTTTGGTTCTCCTTGCACCAGGTGTAGCTAGCTGCTGGGTT
Organism: Clinocottus analis; assembly: GCF_023055335.1. Classification (NCBI taxonomy): domain Eukaryota; kingdom Metazoa; phylum Chordata; class Actinopteri; order Perciformes; family Cottidae; genus Clinocottus; species Clinocottus analis. The sequence continues at coordinate 1,325,457 of NW_027176054.1, forward strand.
AGCATCACTGCTACAGGTCAGAGTCACTGAACTGCCCTCCACTATCTCACCAGAGGGACTCACTGACACAGAGGGAAGCTTTGGAGCATCTGGAGGAGACATGAATGAAGACACAAATATTAAATAGAAGCCAAATATTCACCTGCAAATATATGTATCGAGCTTTTATTGTGAAAGATCAGAACATAACGAGTGGATCCAGAATATGTCAAATACGTCAAGGTTGAACGTAGTTTCCCATCTTTTTCTGGACTACAAAGCCTTAGAATAGTCACAGTCTGTTTTTTTAAAGAATAAAAAAAAAAAATGCCCTCGGGTTTTTCCAACTCCATGGTTCAAGGCCCAAACTATAAAAAATCATAATAAAACAAAGCCTTGGCCTGTTACCAAGGATTTTAGTTCAAAAATGGTAAAGTTATAACCTTTATGCCTAAACATGCTCGGAGTGGGGCATGCTGGGTATTAAAATGTGCATAAATTTCTGCTTAAGACGTGTGGCGCGTTCGAAGAAACGTCCCGTCCAAGGAGTTGGAATAAAAAAAGACAACCCAGCCGCACTTGGGGTACATTTTTCTGTTCGGATAGAACTCTTCCCACAATGCTTTGCTGTATTTCAGCAATTTTAATGACGTTAATCAACGTTGTGGATCCGGAGATCTTGTAGGAAGCGTCACTTGGTTAAAAGAGAAATGTAAGTATATGCAAGAATATATATATATATATATATATATATATATATATATATATATATATATATATATATATATATATATATATATATATATATATATATATATATATATATACATATATATATATATGTATATATATATGTATATATATATATATATATATACATATATATATACATATATATATATATACATATATATATATACATATACATATATATATATATATATATATATATACATATATATATATATATATATATATACATATATATATATATACATATATACATATATATATATATATATATACATATATACATATATATATATATATATATATATATATATATATATATATATATACATACATATATATATATATATATATATATATGTATTATATTTTGGAGATGATTCCTTTGACTTACACACTGGGAGAGAGCGGTACGCCTCATGTCCGTCAACAGCGCAGGAATAGCTCTTCTTATCGTTAAAAGAGACTTTGTAAGTAGATGTTTCTTCCTTCATTTCCTGTTTATTTCTGTACCAGACATATGAAGCATCAGGAGCTTCATCACAACTGCTGCGACACCTCAGCTCGACTTCATCCCCGGATCTGGTCGCCTGCACCCAGAGGTCTGGATCTAACCGAGAAAACAGCAGCAAATGTCATTAAAATACATGAATTCACACAGAAATAATGCTCACAGGAGCGCTTCCTGGACGCCTCGTGAAGACGTTACCTGTGACGGACAGAGAGACTCCAGGTGAGCCGGTGAAAGACCTGCCTGGTCGGTTTGTCGTGAACCTGAACTTGTACTCGGTTGAGTCGCTTTCTCTCAGGTCTTTGATCATCAGAGTGCAGTCGTTCTTATCAAATTCATACACCACGCGACCCTTGTACTGTGACTCTGCTTTCAGATCCACATTAATCTTCCCTTTGATGAACCAAAATCTCTTTTTGACTTTGGCTTTTCCCGTCGTCGGGTACGCGAAAGTGCAAGGGAAGCTCACCGTCGATCCCTTTAGGGCGCAGACGTGAGTAGAAGTGTAAGTCACTGCCCAGTCGCCTCGACCCGTTATCACTGTAACGCAGGAAGCAGGAAGAGCATTCATATTCACAACACAGGAAAGACTCTTTTTTTAAAAGTGGTTTCTCAGAATTTTTTCCCCCATGAAATGTCAAACCAACGCGACCAAATTTTTGGTAAGACTCGTCTGTGCGTAAATTAGCATTTATTTTATTGTCATTTCCACGACCCCTTGTAACTTTGTGAACCCCTTGTGACTTTTTAGATAAAACCAAATAAGTGCATTTAGGTGGAGTGATCAAGAGATCTCAGTCTTTTCATTATAACATGAAAACAAAAAAAAAGTGTAGTAAAAGTCCTGTAAATGTGTTATATTCATGTGTTCATGACGTGCATTCAACTATTGTCTAAATACTACATTTTATCACTTTTTACTGTTTACACACACATTTCACACAATGTTTGCTCATGGACATTTGGTTTAAAGTCCTTGAAATTTGATTAAAAGTCGTGAAAATTTGGTTAAAAATCCATGTCAAAATGTGTATGAACCTGCACACACACACACACACACACACACAAACACACACACACACACACACACACACACACACTCAGGTTCAGTAACTACAAAACAAAAAATTCAACGTTGACTTCTCGTTTCACACCGGAAAGGCCAGCAGCCTCTTTGGCCCCGCCTCCTCGGCCCCGCCCCTCGGCCACGCCCCCTTTGCCCCGCCCTCTCTGTGCTTTTACGGTCTCAACGCGACTGCAGACAGAAACGTTAAATAATAGACTGAAAGAGTTTCTGCAAAGGTATTTAGGGACCAGAACAAAACCTCCCGCGACCCACCTGTGGGGTCCCGAACCCGACTTTGGGAATCAAATAATTCTCGGCAGTGTTGCTGGAGTGATTGCCGCGCTGGCAGTTTGCTGCTTTGTTTCCTCCCCGCCTGCCTTCATAGAAGCGTAGAAGGGACCTGCTGCTGGGTGGTTATATTTAGACAACCAGGAGGCGACTCGCTGCCGCACAGAGAAGTGAAACATCTCGGTGACAAAATGATTCAGCTCGCTTTGGTTCCTATTTTTCTGGAGCTCTTGGCAGATGTTATCTTGTTCTCTCTCAACAACAAACAAAGGATGCACATGCGGTTGATTGAAGCAACAATAGCCTCACACCACCTGAGTGTTTAAGGAACAGGATGCAGGAAGACGCTCAGGACTCACACAATAAAACCACCTGCGAAAAACATCACCACCCAGAAAAAAACATCATATTTGAAAGACGGCGACCACAACGACATCGTGCAACACAGAAACAGAGGTGAGTGTTTGTTTTGATGATTTAAGAAGTTGTTTGTACATGATTTAAAGCAGGAGACGGTACCTGGCAGAGCGACGAGGAGCATGAATCCACCTGCGGCTGCTTTTGAAGTCATCGCCGCTGCTCGCGATGAGGGAAAGAAGACAGAAGTCAGACTTTCATGAACCAAACAGACCGGCTTCCTGTTCAGACCAGCGATGCGATGAGCCGGTGAATGATTGGAGGAGAAAACAAACCCGTATTAAAATAGAAAAGTCCTAATTATGACAAAAGAAAAAAAAAGTCACAATCATGTCAGAGTTACTGAAGTGGAGATTTCTACTGAAGTGGAGATTTCTACTGAAGTGGAGATATATATATATATATATATATATATATATATATATATATATATATATATATATATATATATAATTAATTTATATATATACATATATAAATTAATTATATATATATATCATTAATTTATATATATATATATATATAAAATAATTATATATATATATGTGTAATTATACATATATATTATATATATATATAAATATATAAATTTATATATATATATATTTATATATAATTAATTTATATATACACATATATATAAATATATATATATATAAATATATATATATATATATATATATATATATATATATATATATATATATATATATATATATATATATATATATAAACCATACATAAACCAAACATTTAACATGAAACACAAGCAGCGCAGACAAGAACAACAATGTATAAAGTCTTGATAAAATAACTTTTATTACTTTACAATTATACAGTATGTAGTTTTTCATTTAATAATTTATACATTTTATTCATTTTACAATCATAATGTTTTTGCTTGCTGGATATCCACTGCTTCTTGTTTGATAATAGGCTGAAATAAACTGACTTTTGACAAATGTAAGTCACATTTTTTATTATATCTGCTCAATAAACATGATGTATTGCAGCAGAATCAGATTTAATTCGATGTAAATTTCCACGTACATGGAATTTGACTCTGGTATTTTCTTTGTTCTTTGTACACATACAAAAAATAAATATAAAAGACACACAAAAAAAGAAAAGAAAACGGAACGTGCTGATGCGTTATTGTGTCAATAAAGGCTCAGTTTATCCAAATAACAACACAGAACGGGGGAGAAACAACACCACCTTGTGGTATGTACAAATAAACAATGAGTAATAATTACAGAAAGAATGACCAAACACAAACACATATTTAGCCCCATCGAAAACCCACGAACAAACAACTGCTGGTGTGTTTTGTGTTCCTGTGTTAGGTTGAAGGTCGTCACCTCTTGTGTCCCTGCACTTCCTGCCCCTGTGATTGTCTGACTGTGTAATTGTTCCCTGCTGTGTCGCCTGCCCCTCCCCTGTGTGTTTGAACCCTGCTGTTCTGCCCCAGTGTGGGATTGTACTGCAGATTATCTGTGTCCGGTTTTTGATTCCTGTTTTCGTTCTTCTCCCTTTTTTCCCTCTCCTGTCCTGAATTTTTAGAAACACTTATTCTTTTTGAACTGTTGCTCTTCGTCTCACCCCGCCCCCATGACAGGAACAGATCCGTGTTGTGTTCATTTGTTGACGGTGCTGTACAGGGCGAAAGAATCCTCTTCGTCTTCCTGGCGATTCGTTCTGCAGACGGAGAAGTTAAACGTATAAAACCCCTAAAAAATAATCCGATAGAGATTAAAATATGCTGCTCACCGCGGGTCGCCACTGGCGCTGTCGGTTTGGACAATGGCGTAATCGACCTCGTCCTCCTCGTCCTCCTCGAGTTCTTCCTTGGTTCGTCCGTGGGGCCGAGCTGGCCGGATGTTAGAGTACAAGGCCTCTTCCGGTTTCTGGGTGAAGCGGACGCTGGAGTAGAAGAGTTGTTCTGCTGCCGGTGAAGACGCCAAGTCATACACCAGATCCACGTTCTGACGGGACAAACGCAACTCCAGCATCAGCACGTTTTGTTGTTGACCTTTTGCATACAATTACCTCACGGTAAGAAGGCTGTTTTTTAAGTATCACTCGGCAAAAAAACAAAAGCTACGAAACAAAAGTTAGGTTTAGGCTCTGCTGACCACCAGGGGGCGACTCCTCTGGTTGTATAGAAGTCTATGCTTCATGTGTTGAAGCTGCATTCTCTCTCCTGATCACCAGGGGGCGACTCCTCTGGTTGTATAGAAGTCTATGCTTCATGTGTTGAAGCTGCATTCTCTCTCCTGACCACCAGGGGGCGACTCCTTTGGTTGTATAGAAGTCTATGCTTCATGTGTTAAAGCTGCATTCTCTCTCCTGACCACCAGGGGGCGACTCCTCTGGTTGTATAGAAGTCTATGCTTCATGTGTTAAAGCTGCATTCTCTCTCCTGACCCCCAGGGGGCGACTCCTCTGGTTGTATAGAAGTCTATGCTTCATGTATTAAAGCTGCATTCTCTCTCCTGACCCCCAGGGGGCGACTCCTCTGGTTGTATAGAAGTCTATGCTTCATGTGTTGAAGCTGCATTCTCTCTCCTGACCACCAGGGGGCGACTCCTCTGGTTGTATGGAAGTCTATGCTTCATGTGTTGAAGCTGCATTCTCTCTCCTGACCACCAGGGACAGAAAGCGCTTTTCAGGCTCTGACATACTTGAACTCTTATCTTCTCACCTGAGCTCTGTCGTCGGCTCTCTGGTCACCGTCAGGCTGCCGTGTGAAGGACTTCTTCCTCCTGGATGACGGAGGACAAGCAAAAGCAACAGAACGGATGAGTTGCTGGATTCAGGCAACAGAGGGCAATATTTAAGATGCAACTCGTGAGCACGATCATATCGCAACAGAATTGCTCACCTGACCCACAGGAAGACGGCGAGGAGCACGATAGCCAGGAGAACAACTGCCGTTGTCCCCGCGACCGCTGACTTCCACGCTCCTGGAAAATCAAGAGGAAACACTGACGATGAGGGGGAAAGGATACATAAGCAGGTGAGTAAACATTATTTACCTGCTACAACATTCAGATGGAAGATGGAGTTACTGCGTCCTCTGGTGTTCTGGGCTTCACAGTAATAACTCCCACTGTGTTCATCTCTGAAGTCAGTGATGGTGAAGATGTGTCCTGATGCTTTTGGTGAGTCTTCATCCTCCTTGTACCAGGTGTAGCTAGCTGCTGGGTTAGCATCACTGCTACAGGTCAGATTCACTGAACTGCCCTCCACTATCTCACCAGAGGGACTCACTGACACAGAGGGAAGCTTTGGAGCGTCTGGAGGAGACGTATAGAATAAATATTTCTGCAGATTATGGCAGGATTTATTAAGGCAACATGTATATATGTGTGGTAGAGATTAGGTGACCCTTTCAACTTTTTACCACCGTGAAAGATTCACAATGTAAATCTAATGGTTGCTTCGTGTGAAGCAGGTAACTGCAAGTTTCTACCCTGAAAGGGTAACGACAGTATTTTGAAACCTATATTCTCCCGTGTTTCAGTGTCTAAGTGACTGACGGGGAGCGAGATGCACTTATATTAACAATCACAGCCTAGCAAGGTGATAACAAACACTTTTATTTGACTTCAACGACACTGTCTACGGCGATGTCGCTCCACACCGGACCAATCTCAGAATTTGTTGGTAATTTAGGCACAAACACAAGGAAATAGGGTCCAGGTTGAAAAAGTAACCAAGTGGCTCTTTGTGGTCTGCAGCTGGTAGGACGGTTAAAGTTTTGCTTGTTTATGATGGATATCTATTTTCCTTTTACTAACACTGGAGTGTCAAAGGGGTTTGGTGATGTTTTGTACTCACACTGGACGTCCAAGGTGAGAGACGTAGAGTTGATCCGTCTGTATTGATTCTCAGATTGGCAGTAGTAGATCCCTCTGTCCTCAGAGCTGATGGAGGTGAAGTGATAAACACCTTCTGGTCCTTGAATCAGTGTTTGGTTCCCCTTGTACCAGGTGTAGCTAGCTGCTGGGTTAGCATCACTGCTACAGGTCAGAGTCACTGAACTGCCCTCCACTATCTCACCAGAGGGACTCACTGACACAGAGGGAAGCTTTGGAGCGTCTGGAGGAGACGAGTTAACAGAGATTTTTATCATTTCACCTTTTGGTGCGCGAAAATCCTCCCACCCCAATTTTAAGTCCCAGCATGCTCCATTCAGACCATGTTTTGGCTTAAAATACGTCACATTTTTCCAATTTTTGAACCAAACGACAGTTTAAAAAAAAAAAAAAACTCCATTAACAAGCCAAGACTTTGTTTTATTGTGATTTTTGTTGCAGATTCTGATTCTTTAGGTCCTAATCCTAGTCCATGCTCCATTCAAACAATATTTTGGCATAAAATATGTAATTTTTCCAATTTTTGAACCGAACGACACAGGTTTCTTTGACTGAAACTCCTTCATCAACAAGCCAAGACTTTGTTTTATTGTGATTTTTTGTTGTAGGTTCTGATTCTTTAGGTCCTAATCTTTCCAAAAAGGTGTCTTATTGACGCTCCGGGAGGCTTTATTTTGGTATTTGGCTCATATCATGCTGGATGTTCATAGTTACCATCAAAATATCTTTTAAAAATGATTTTTTTTGCAGATATACATTTTTTTCTCAAGACTTTGCTGAACAAATACATACAATAAACACACGTATTGGAATTAATTTGAGGTTCCTACGACGACTCAAACACAGGGAACAAGATTTTTAAATGAGCTCTTTCTTTACTCACACTTCACATCAATAGAGACTTGTGTAGACTTCCTCCCCAGCTGGTTCCCAGCTGTGCAGTGGTACTTTCCAGAGTCAGAGGACTGGATGGAGCGGAAGACGAGCTGAGGTCTTTCATGTAGCACTGGTTGGTTCTCCTTGTACCAGGTGTAGCTAGCTGCTGGTTTAGCATCACTGCTACAGGTCAGAGTCACTGAACTGCCCTCCACTATCTCACCAGAGGGACTCGTCACCACTGAGGGAAGCCTCGGAGCATCTGGAGACACATATTAATACTTTCATCATAACAAAAACATCTCTACGTCATCGCTTTCTCAGTATTACACTCGTTTGAGTATTACCTGGAGAAGCCAGCGGTCATGTTTGCATGTTTTGTTTTTGCATTTGCACGATGAAGAACTCGTAAAATAAATTGCTCTTTAGCACTACCGGTGGTCAAAAGCTCCACAGAGTGCCTTCATTTATACTTTTAGTGTAGGTACTTCAAAAGACAATTGTTTTTATGACTTTAATTTCTAGGTACTACTAGGATTCAGATTTTTAAATGTTTGTATATATCACATTGGGTTTTAAAATATAATTTACTGTTATAGGTTCAGATAAAATATTAAAGTGATGACCACCTCACTGCAGCAATGACTATAATCCTACGATACTGTGTAATATATATGACGATGGTGAGTTTTCCCTAGTTTTAAATGCAGGACTTTAACTTGTAACAAAGTATTTCTAAACTGTGGCATTACTACTTTAACTCATGTAAAATATCTTAAAAGAGTACTTCTTCTTCAATATGAGGCCCTTGGAAGCATTAGTGTGAGTTTAATTTAGACTCGTTGATCCTAGATGTGTGTGTGTGTGTGTGTGTGTGTGTGTGTGTGTGTGTGTGTGTGTGTGTGTGTGTGTGTGTGTGTGTGTTTGAAGTATTGTGATGTTTCGTGAGACTGTGATGTGATGAGTTGACAATTGAGTCTGATATTCACACAATATGTTTGTCTTTTGGCCACTAGGTGGCAGCAGAAACAAGCTGTGGAAACAAGACCGATACTATCAGCTCATAGCTGACAAACTGATGCCTCTTTACACACAAACCAAACAGACTCCTCTGGTTGTATAGAAGTTTCTGCTTCATGTGTTAAAGCTGCATTCTCTCTCCTGACCACCAGGGGGCAACTTTTCTGGTTGTATAGAAGTGTATGCTTCATGTGTTAAAGCTGCATTCTCTCTCCTGACCACCAGGGGGCAACTTTTCTGGTTGTATAGAAGTCTATGCTTCATGTGTTAAAGCTGCATTCTCTCTCCTGACCACCAGGGGGCAACTTTTCTGGTTGTATAGAAGTCTATATAAACGACTCTACTTCTCTCTTGACGTATTCCTTCAGTAAAAATTCTCAATCTCTAGTTTCAAGTCTTCTTCAATACAGCAAAATGTTCATTTAGTAAATTATGGTCATTTACTAAAAAGCATGGGATGTTTTAGGGCTTAGTGTGATTGACAGGCCTCTACAATAGATGTATACTGTGTCTTTACATCACTCCTCCACATTTAAAGTATGGTGGTGTCCTAAACAGTGAAAACGTTTTGGCGTAAACTCACACACTGGAGGGGAGCGGTGGCTCTGGTAAGCGCAGGAATAACTGTTGGAGGGATCGACGTATCCTCCGTAAGAAGGAGATGTTTCATCTGGAACCTTTTTGGTTTCATTCTGGTACCAAACGAAGGACGAACGGCCCGAAAGAAAACAGCTGCTGTGGCAAATCAGCTTCGGACCAGTGGAAGACCAGATCACCTGCACCTGTACATCTGGCTCTGTGAACGAGGAACATGTGATGTGAAATGACACCGTGCACAATCTACCACTTTCTTATGTACATTTGAATCTCTTTTCAGACCGTGTGACACTCGAGCTGAAAGCTGAGCAAAAGAGACTAAAGTCTTGACGCAGCGCAGTATAACACTAGCAGTATAACATTAGCATGATAACATTAGCAGTATAACATTAGCAGTATAACATTAGCATGATAACATTAGCAGTATAACACTAGCAGTATAACACTAGCATGATAACATTAGCAGTATAACATTAGCATGGTAACATTAGCATGATAACATTAGCAGTATAACATTAACATGATAACATTAGCAGTATAACATTAGCATGATACCATTATTATGATAACATTAGCAGTATAACATTAGCACGATAACATTAGCATTATAACATTAGCATGATAACATTAGCAGTATAACATTAGCATGATAACATTAGCAGTATAACATTAGCATGATAACATTAGCAGTATAACATTAGCATGATAACATTAGCAGTATAACATTAGCATAACAACATTAGCATGATAACATTAGCACTATAACATTAGCATGATACCATTAGCATGATAACATTAGCAGTATAACATTAGCATGATAACATTAGCAGTATAACATTAGCATGATAACATTAGCAGTATAACATTAGCATGACAACATTAGCATGATAACATTAGCACTATAACATTAGCATGATACCATTAGCATGATAACATTAGCACTACAACATTAGCATGATAACATTAGCACTATAACATTAGCATGATAACATTAGCATGATAACATTAGCAGTATAACATTAGCATGACAACATTAGCATGATAACATTAGCACTATAACATTAGCATGATACCATTAGCATGATAACATTAGCAGTATAACATTAGCATGATATCATGACGAGATTAGCAAACTCACGTTAGCTAGCTGATGCGCCAGCCGCTACATGAGCTTTGCTGTGATTGTAATGCTACACAGAGGTTACTGATGAAATATTAGCTATTAAAACTCTGGTTTACACTGAAGTATAATCATGGTGATGAATTCTGACACGTCTGCTACATTAACTGAGCGATCACTTTGTGTTCATCTGTACCTGTGACGGTCAGCGTTGTACCAGGTAAACTGGTCCCCCAGGCAAAGTCCCACGTTTTGAACTTGAAGCGGTACTCGACTGAATCGCTCTTTCTCAGGTCAGTGATGGTCAGAGTGGAGCGTCCTCTCTCTGTTTCCACGACCTGAACGCGACCTTCATACCGCTGGTCTTTACTCAGGTCCTCTGGTTGATCACGGTTGAACCAGTATTTAGATTTGATATTGTAAAAACCGTTATATGTGCAAGAAATGTTCACTGACGAGCCTTTGAAGGCACAGATTCTTCTGTTTGCGTACGTCACACTGTTGCAGGATTGACCTTTAACACCTAAACAAATGAAACATTTGTGGTTATTACTTTAAAAAGAAAACGCTTCAATGCAGTAACTGCATCGGCATAAAAACACACGTGCGTGAAAGCTTGTAGCTGCACAGCGTCATGTGAGTGGAAGTCTGTGGAGGAAACTTACACTCTGACGGAGACGGGAACGCCTCGTATCCTCTCGCAGCACAGGAATAGCTGTCTTTCAAGTAAAAGTAGTGATTAAAAGATTTCTCTTCTCTCCAAATTTTCACTCCGTTCTCGTACCAGCTGTAGGAAGTTTGATGAGTTGGAAGACAACTGCTGTCACACTTCAGGTCAGCCCACATACAAGGGTTTCTTAGACATGATGATGTTATTCTGATCTGCACCTGGAAACCTAGATTTGTGAAGAAACAAAACATATGAACTCTCATCGGAGACCCCGTCAGTGTTTCCTACATGTTGAACCCGTGGAGCTGACCTGCACAACAAGAAGTGTTACCTGTGACCGTCAGAGTGACTCCGGGTCCTCTGGTGTCTCTCCAGTCCGGTCGGTCCGTGGTGAACCTGAACCTGTACACTGCCGAGTCGCTCTCTCTCAGGTCAGCGATGGTCAGAGTGCAGACGCTGTCGAGACGACTGACCTGCACTCGACCGGCGTACTCTGGGTCCGATCTCAGATCCACCGGGTCTTGATCCTGTGTTTCAGTAAACCAGAAGGCCCTCTCAACTGTTGCATCACCGTCATTTATTCTGGAGGGTGGTGTGCAGCGGCACGTTAAGTTCACTGTTGATCCTTTGAAGGCACAAATCATAGTGGGATCGGAAATCACTCTGCTGTTAGTCTGAGCCTGAATCACTGGAAGAGAAACCAGAAACCAGAAACCAGGATCAGTCATAACATCAGAGGACAGAGTTCAATGTGTGGACTTCTGGGACTGAAGAGTGAAGCCAATCATGGTGTGTCTTAAAGCTGCATTCTCCCTCCTGACCACCAGGGGGCGACTCCTCTGGTTGTATAGAAGTCTATGCTTCATGTCTTAAAGCTGCACTCTCTCTCCTGACCACCAGGGGGCGACTCCTCTGGTTGTATAGAAGTCTATGCTTCATGTCTTAAAGCTGCATTCTCTCTCCTGATCACCAGGGGGCGACTCCTCTGGTTGTATAGAAGTCTATGCTTCATGTCTTAAAGCTGCATTCTCTCTCCTGACCACCAGGGGGCGACTCCTCTGGTTGTATAGAAGTCTATGCTTCATGTGTTAAAGCTGCATTCTCTCTCCTGACCACCAGAGGGCGACTCCTCTGGTTGTATAGAAGTCTATGTTTCATGTCTTAAAGCTGCATTCTCTCTCCTGACCACCAGGGGTCGACTCCTCTGGTTGTATAGAAGTATATGCTTCATGTGTTAAAGCTGCATTCTCTCTCCTGGCCACAAGGGGTCGAATCCTCTGGTTGTATAGAAGTCTATGCTTCATGTCTTAAAGCTGCATTCTCTCTCCTGACCACCAGGGGGCGACTCCTCTGGTTGTATAGAAGTCTATGCTTCATGTGTTAGAGCTGCATTCTCTCTCCTGACCACCAGGGGGCGACTCCTCTGGTTGTATAGAAGTCTATGCTTCATGTGTTAGAGCTGCATTCTCTCTCCTGACCAAAAGGGGGCGACTCCTCTGGTTGTATAGAAGTCTGTGCTTCATGTGTTAAAGCTACTTCCTTCTTTTTGAAACACTTAAAAGCTTAAGGCACTTACATCTCTATCATGGTTTTCATTGTTTTTTAACTAGAAAAACTATTTTAAAAAAAACTATAAAAACTATTCAAATAAATATTAGTTTTCTTTGGTATTTTCCTTATACGCAGATTCATAAAAAGCATTGACGGGTTAAATGTATGTTGATATTGTCCAATGACAAGTCTGATCAAGTGTTTATTCACATGTTTATATTTGAGAGAAGACGCATCACAGGAAAGTAACGAGTTAAACATCAGAAACATGTTTGAAGGCGCGGTGAGGAAACGTCACTGTACTTCTTTTCTGAGGAGGAGAGAAAACTGAATATCAATTATTAGCAAAGTGAAAAAAAAGCGATCGGCTTGCTCGGTTGGCTTTCTGTCTGTGGTCGGGCGTGTGACGGGGGAGAAAATGCAGAAGACGGAAGTGAAACTCTAAACCTCCAGGATGGCAATATAAAGTCTTATTGGTGGCACTCTGAGGTCACTCTGTCACACTCTCTCACACTCACTCTCACAGACTTGTGTGCTTTAATGAAGCAATTTGGCCAAATCCTAGAAGATAAAAACAACATGAAGTACAAAAGGTCCAATCTTACTCTTCAGCTCCAGAAAAATGTTCTTTCTCAGCCGATTTTCTTGAGAATTCACTATAAAACTCAACTGGGTCGAGTCGGCCCCTTAACTAATGCATCAAGACTGGCTTTTTATGAAGAAGATTACATTTTAAACTGATCCAGTGTTGTCTTTACACTCCCTCAAGTGTAAATTAACACTGGATCCCAGGTTTAACTTTCAAAATGCCGGCCTCTTTGAGATGGGTTTAGCACAAATAATCAGCTTTCCTTGAAGAAAGTTAAAGTCAATCAGGTTTTTTGAGTGAATCCTCGTTGGTGAAAGAAGCCTAAGCAATAAAAATATAAAAGTCATTAATATAAATGTGGACGGTACCTGATGCAGACAGAAGGAAGATGACAAACACACTCGTGGCTGTTGTTAAACTCATAGCTGCTCCGCTCATTTCTGTTAAAAACTGTCCTGAGCGTTGTCAGTTATTCAAAATAGGGATGTGGTCGTGAAAGAAAACTTATGAGCTGATAAAAAAAGAAAAAGCCTTGCTTCCTCTTTAGATGATTAGCATGCATGAGCTGCTGGTCGTCTGTACATCCCCGAGTTGAAATGAAGAAACGTTTTGCAAACTAAAGACGCTCTTCCTATCATACTGTAAATCTCACAGTCTCACCTCCCCTGCGGTGACCTCACATGACCTTGGCCCTAAGTCTCCTAACCACTTTCTTGACCTCGATGGAAAAACGTCACGGGGTCAAAGAAAGTACAACAACTAGTACAACTACAAGGAGGAAGAAGGACTACACAATAAGCTCAGCAGGAATACGCTGCCATGAAGTGTTTCTCTCTGTTGCATGCAGGCTTCATGCAGAGCTGCGTCTCTCACTGTGGGTGGAGGAGAGGAACCAGACGCCTTCCTTCCTGCTGTCATCACACTTTACCATCAACACCGCCTCCAGCAGAAACACACAATTCACCCCTGCAGTAAAAGTGAAATATCAGTATTTCCTGTAGAGGCAAATCAATCACACATAGATGACAGAAACTGCAATCTGCAACCTCGCCACTAGATGTCGCTGTAAGTCACCGTTCTACATTAAAAAGGAGGATGTTGTCTTGAAGCTTTGAGTCTTCTTGGAACAGAGCTGCTGTTTAAAACCGGCCTGGCTTCCTTCCTCTTGACATTATGAATATTCATGAGCAGACCGATGACGTCAATCCTCAAGATGGAATGAAGGAATCATGAATTTATCAAAATCATGTCATAATTTTTTTATTTATTATTACAGAATTAACTTCTTTTTTTTTACAGTCAACACTTGAAATGATGCAGGCAACATTTTTACCTCTTGACTTAAGATTTCAGTAAACATGTTTTTTTACTTGTCTTTTTACAAAATGCACTAAAACGCTGGCGAAGAGGAGTTTAAGAGCTGAAAGATAAGGTTTTTAAAAAAAGCTTGATCTAAAGATGCTGGAAGCCATAGCGATGATTAATATGGTATATTCATGCATGTGTGTTGAACCTGCTAAAACGCTGTAAAGCAACGGAGATCTGAGCCGTGTTCATCCTCTTGGTGGTTTGATGACTGAGCTGTAAAGTGCAGAATCGTCCACGGCTTCTTGGCGTCTTGACCTGTGAAAGAAGGAAAGAAAGAAAGACAGTAAACTCTCAATATTAACCAAGAACAGGTTTAAACGGCGTTAAAACTGTGGGAATAAACTCTGTGTGGCAAAGAAAGACTGTAACAGACTCACTTGTTGGCAGCACTGGCGCTCTTAAACTGGACACTTGTGTAGGTCACTTCCTCTTCTTCCTCTTCTTCCTCCACATTCAACTCTTCCTCCTTGCGTCTGCGGGGTCGAGCTGCCACGGCGTTGGAGTACAGAAGCTCCTCGTTGTATTTAGAGAAGTTCACGCTGGCGTAGCAAAGATCTTCCTCCACCGGGGCAATCTGCACCAATACACAAGACATCATTCTCATGTTGTGGCATCAAACTGCAGTTTCAAAGTTAAAGAAACTGAGGTTTTTGTTGATGTAATGCCTCCTGGTCACCAGCAGAGGGCGCTGAAGTTCCCCTTCATTTACAAACGTCTCACACGTTGTGTATCTGTGGCTGGAGAGGTGTTCATCCTCCCAGAAAAATGAAAGGGCTAAAGCCACATCACTCAGTGTTGATATCAGTGTCTTCGGCTCGGCTCCTTACAGTTTAAGAAAAAAGCTGTTGGTCGAGTCAAAAGGCTCAAAATAGTAAATGTCTAGTTTTCAACCAGTTACACTGAAGGAAACCCAGTGTGTTTCTCCTCTTTGTGACACCTGAGCTCTTCTTCTTCCTCACCTGAGCTCTTCTTCATCCTCACCTGAGTGTTGGTGTCTGGTCTCTCTGCAGGCTTGCTGGTTTGGTTGGAGGACCTCCTTCTTCTGGACAGAAGAAATGATGAAGTAACAAACTAATGATCAAGTAAAGTTACTCAACAACTGATCAAATACCAGATACAAGATGTCTGCACATAATCACAGTGAAGCTGAACTCACCTGATCAATAGGAAGGCAGCGAGGATCATGAGAGCCAGGAAAACAGCAATGGCTGATCCAACAGCTGCTCCAAGAACTGCTGCTGTCAGTGAACCTGGGAAACAGTGATGAAGCAGGACAATGATTATGGGATGACAGGTTGTTTGTTTCCAATAGAAACTGATCATTAGAAATACAATTATATTGATGCAGAAGCATTCTAAATAAAATCTACTTTTGCTTGCTTTTGTTGCCCCATAACAGAAGAACAATACGATGTGACAGAATCTTTAGGACCTCAAGATCTTCTCTATGCAGATGATATACTTCTTTATGCATCTGTGACCTCAAAGGAAAGTGTGAAGCAGTTGAGTTAAAGGTCGCATTAAAGAAATAAAATAGTTGTGAAATGGATTTTCATGTTTAAAACAACGTAGCTGACATCGTGCTACTGCTGATTCCAAGTGAGCGTTTGCTGTGTGTTGCTGGTTGAACAGGATTGTTAAGATAACGTGTAAGTGACGGGTCCTGATGAGAATGACTGACCTGACATAGTGATGAGATACAAGGTGGAGTTACTGCGTCCTCTGGTGTTCTGGGCTTCACAGGAATAATTCCCACTGTGTTCATCTCTGAAGTCAGTGATGGTGAAGATGTGTCCTGATGCTTTTGGTGAGTCTTCATCCTCCTTGTACCAGGTGTAGCTAGCTGCTGGGTTAGCATCACTGCTGCAGGTCAGAGTCACTGAACTGCCCTCCACTATCTCACCAGAGGGACTCACTGACACAGAGGGAAGCTTTGGAGCATCTGGAGGAGAAATACATACAAATCGATTAACACTGATGTGCAGAGTTTGGCTCAAGAGAAGAGCTAATGTTTTGTACTCACACTGGACATTTAAAAATAGAGATGTAGAGTCAATGCTTCCATGTGGATTCTCAGACTTGCAGTAGTAGATCCCTCTGTCCTCAGAGCTGATGGAGGTGAAACGACAAACACCTTCTGGTCCTTGAAGCAGTGTTTGGTTCCCCTTGTACCAGGTGTAGCTAGCTGCTGGGTTAGCATCACTGCTACAGGTCAGAGTCACTGAACTGCCCTCCACTATCTCACCAGAGGGACTCACTGACACAGAGGGAAGCTTTGGAGCGTCTGGATATGAATATAGATTATTATAAGTTAATCAATAGCATCTTTATTTAGACATCTTGGACGGACAACTCGGAACAAATGTTTCTTCTCTGTTGCTGTATTTTACTCACACTGCACATCAATAGAGATGAATTCAGATCTCTTCCTCCCCAGCTGGTTCTCAGCTGTGCAGTAATACTGTAAAGAGTCAGAGGACTGGATGGAGCTGAAGTCGAGCTGACGTCCTTCATTGAGAAGTTTGAGATTTCCATCCCTCTTGTCCCAGGTGTAGCTAGCTGCTGGGTTAGCATCACTGCTACAGGTCAGAGTCACTGAACTGCCCTCCACTATCTCACCAGAGGGACTCACTGACACAGAGGGAAGCTTTGGAGCATCTGGAGGAGAAATTAATAAACATACATTCACTTTATGACGTGAATGTTTTAAAAATTAAAGAAAGATTTCCTGAACAGTTTGTATCCTACAAATAACTATTCATCCAGGAAGAAAAATAAATAAAGTAAAACTACATGTTCTATTTGTTTGATTTTTGCTGTTGGCCAGAGTGCTGCTGATGGAGCTTAAACTTAAAGGGACAGTTCACTCTAAAATCAAAAATACATATTTTCCTCTTACCTGTCGTGCTTTTCATTCATCTAGTGTTTTTCTTACTGTTGGAAATGTCTGTCTTCTCTTCAATATAATGGAAGTAAAAGCTACTCGGCTCGTGGCGCTCAAGTGCCAAACGATGCATATAAAAAATGATCTTTTCTTTCTAGAAATCATGACCCGGTTACTCAAGTTACACAACTTTTGGTGGCTACAACTGTTTTGTGCTGAAAGGCAGCTTACTATTACTATTCATAATGTCTGGTAACCGTATCATAAAAGCAATAAGGGGCTCAAGGCAGTACTGTATCTACAATAATGTACAGTTCAAGCTTCATTATTGACGATACAGTACTGCCTCTCGTCCCTTATTGCTTAAATATTAAAGAAGGAACTAAAACTGTGATAGAGCTGAACAATACGTTCGACTGGTCCTGGACTGTTTGGGTGAGACTCACAGACCGAAGGAGAGGGGAACGTCTCGTGTCCTTTTATGGCACAAGAATAGTTGTCTGCAGGATGTAATGGGTGTGGATGGAAATACACTTTTTCTTCCTTCATTTTCTCTCCATTCTGGTACCAGATGTAGGACGACTCTTCAGGCAGCTGACAGTCGGTGTGACATGTGAGCTCCGTCCAGGTAGGAGGCCGGCCGACTGTTGATCTCTTCACTTTTATCTGGAGCTGTGGATCTGTGATGAACCAACAGAGACGTTGTTGTAGAATCAACCATCGACAAACGCAAAGAAAGAAGAAACTCAAGCTGATGGTAATGAGCAAACGTTACCTGTGACAGACAAGGTGACACCAGGTGAGCCACTATATTTATCTTCTGGTTGTTTTGTCAGGAACATGAACTTGTACTCAGCTGAATCGATCTCTGTCAGGTCTGTGATCCTCAGACTGCAGTCGTTCTCATCACACTGATGCATCACGCGACCTGAATACTGAGGGTCTGTAGTCAGATCCACAAGTGCACCACCTTCCTTTTTAGTGAACCAGAAGGTCTGAACTGTTGACTTTGTCGTGGACGGGTATGTGTAGCTGCAGCGCAGGTTAACCGTTGATCCTTTAAAGGCACAGAGCTCAGTAGAGGTGTAGGTCACTCTCCAGTCCTTCTGCCTTTGTATCACTGTTACACAACAAAGCACATCAGGAACCACAGGAAGTCAAATACCAACGCGGTATGAGACGCGCCGGGTTTTCAAGCAACTACAATGTAAACTTATCCATGTGGTATTAAGTAACCCAAAGAAAGAGAGTATTAAGAGATATAAATTATAAATCCAAAATGCTGTTTCCCCTCCGATTGGTCAAACGCTGGCCTTCATTAAAAAGGTAACTCAGAGCTAAGGAGAACGGTAGATTATGTTTTATTAGTTTTAGTATTATAACTATATCAATGAATTCAATAATGTCCAAACCACCAGATCATGAAGAATGAAAAGCAGAGTGAAGGTCAGTGAACTCACACACTGAAGGAGAGCGGACGGCCTCATGTCCTCTAACAGCACAGGAAATGTTGTCTGCAGGATAAAAGGAGCCTGAATACGACTTAGACGTTTGTCCCCTGAAGATCAGTCCATTCTTGTACCAGACGTAGTGAGGATGACCAGGTGGAAGACAGCTGCTCTGACACGTCAACACGGCCCAGTTAGAATCACTGTAGACCTTTAATCCGCTCACCTTCACCTGGAGATCTGAACATGTGAATAAGGAGCAGAAGTCTTCATTTACACACATAAACAAACACAGATATACATATTGAAAACTAAACTCCAGGTGAAAGTGTTACCTGTGACAGACAGAGAGACTCCAGGTGAACCGGTGTATTTCCCACTTGGTTCATTTGTGGTGAACCTGAACTTGTACTCAGCCGAGTCGCTGTCTCTCAGGTTTGTGATGATCAGAGAGCATTGTTTGTCTTCACAGCGAGACGTCACACGACCTGAATACTCCGGGTCCGTTGTCAGATCCACATAAACACCGTTACTCTCTTTAGTGAACCAAAATGTTTCACTAACTTGTGTTGTGAGGTCGTTGAACCTAGATGGGTATGTGTAGCTGCAGTGTATCTTCACTGTTGATCCCTTGAAGGCACAGATCTCAGTAGGAGTGTAAGTCACTCCCCAGCCATCCTGACCCTGAACCACTGGAAGACAGAAGATTCATGACATCAGAGAACAGACTTTCTTTGACTTTTCTTTCTTTCTAGAACTGAACCAAACTGCTTTTACAAAAAGTAACTCCAGGGAAACTTTTCCCCCCGAATCCGCCCGTGATGTGGACGACACAGCACTCATTGAAGGCCTAAGTCTGAAAGCCACTGCTGCAGTCACAAAAACTTCTGCTGTACTTTTTGGAGTAAAACATCTTAATCTTTCTTATTTGCATTTTATTTTACTACATGCACGTCTCTCTTGTTTAAATTAGTTTAAAAGTGACTTTAGCAATCACACTGACACTATTTAATTTTTTTGCCACTTATTGTCTTTCACATTTCTAGATCTGTTAACCTTGTGCGGACACAGCTCGACGTCTCATCTGATTTTTAAAAACATTTGACTAGTAAAGGCTTTCAAAGGTCACCACAAACAAACACACACTTCAGATGTGAATCACATTTTCAAAAGGTAAATTACTTATTTTATTGGTGATAAAATCACCGACATGGCTTCTCTTTGGGCCTCTGAGGAGCCGACAAACTGTCACTCAATGAGACACAAACCAACCAGGAAGAGACTTAAAATGACAAGAAAGAAACATTAAACGACTACAAAGAGAAACAAAGATATTACAAAGTGGCAAATCAATTACAAGATTAAAAAGCAACTGCTATCTCCAACGTCACCACTAGATGTCGCCATCCTCCACACGTCCCCTTTAAGACGCGGCTGTTACAGCCTCTCTGTCTCATGATGGAGACGCTGATGAACGACTGGAGGAAGTTACACAACAGGATGAATTTGACTAAACACATTATTCAGAGCATGTTTTCTTTGTTAATGTTGGTACAGTCATTACTTTCATCCACATAAACACAACTTTACTGTCTTTGATGGTGCACAATTCTTCAGTTTCTAAAGTGTATCATGTTGAAGTTAAAGTGTACAGAGATGCTGCTGCAGTTAAAAACAGCTCTGTGTTGGTCGTCCTGTCAAGACTTCAATCTAAAGAGAGAAAAGTTCATCTTGCAGCACATTTTAAAACATGAAATCTGTTTCTTAACTAAAAACACAGCTTCCTCTTTTGTCTGAGCTGCGCTAACGGCCTCACATATGAATATAGATGTACAGTACCTTGTACACAGAGGAGGAACAGGAATCCTCTGGCTGCTGTTGGACTCATCGCTGCTCCTCTCTGTTGAATCAGCAGGAAGATTAAAACTCTTTATGTCTGAAGTCACCGTCAACGTTTCTACATTAAAAAGGAGGATGTTGTCTTGAAGTCAGCTTCTGTCTTCTGTGGTCATGATGAACGGTTTTCACGCTGTTTACATGGCCCTCTAAAAGTCAGTAGGATTCATCTTGCAGAGACCACACAGGTCATGTACAGTACAGTGTACAGGTACCTGCACTACCTATTCTGGCCACATGGAGGCGCCACAGTTGCTAAAATACTCATTGACATTACAATGTTCACTAGTAGCTGTTTCATGTGAAGCTTTTATTTCATATAATCATCATCAGTGATATAGTGGATGGGATTATGTTCACAAATGAATAATATGAACTTCTTTTTTCATTTCTAATTCCATTTTTTGGACTTAATCAGGAAGATTCATTCTAAAATCTTGCATTACATTTATCTGTTGTAACACCATCATTTACTCATTTTGTCCTCTTCACATTAGTGTTTTGGAAAGATAATAGATGTTTTTCTTCGTAACAAGAGATATTATCACTTAATTAGAATGTAACAGTAATAAACCTTTAAGTTACATGAGACATTTCACACATATAAGGCAAGATTATCTGAAGCCTTCTAATCTTTTTTACTTTCTTATGTTCAAATTCAATTAGTATATAGATGCATTAACCATAATAACGATCCAAATATATTGAGAGCAGTTTCAGTTTTGTAGCTTTTAATTACTTTTAGTGTATTTTTCGCTTATTTTTTTCCCAATAACAAAAAAAGAGAGCCATCATGATGAAATAAATGTGTGTTAATTCATTTTTTTACTCAATAAATGTGAGGAAACGTGCTTTTGCGTGTGCTGTTGAGTGTTTTTCATGAGCACTTTTTCTTTATGTTTATGTCCTTTCCTCCCGATGAAGCTGCCGAATTCAAACTGACCAATCACAGCGCGGGGGGCGTGAACATGCGGCCCCAACGTTCGAAGAATGACCAATGGACAACGAGGTGGGCGGGGCCTGAGGGACAACAGCGGAGGATTCAAACGGAACATGGCTGCGGGTAAAGATGTGGACGAAAACACACACAACAGAAGGTAAGAACGACATGGAGGCTCGCGTTTGTGCGCTCGCACGTTTTAAAGGTCACGGAAGTTCTCACGGTGTGAGCTTGACTCGCGGCTAAAGCGTAGCTTTTCGGCATTTCAAGCCCGGTGTAAACGGACGTTACGTTAGCGAGGCTGCTTGACGACGGCTGTCACTCTCTGACGTCAGCCGTCATTTCTACGTTAACGGGGCCGGACGTTAGGTCAGTTACCGACAACTTATCGGGCCAAACTAGCAATTTAATGTTTATTTATATTATGCATTAATTTTAAGTGGGAGTTATCAGCTCGCGTTGACCGACGTCACCACTGTTAGCTTAGCTGAGGGGTCTTTACGTCAGCTACCGTTTGGGCAAACTGACTTTACGTCGTTGCGCGTCATGTAAGAACACTTTACGTTAGCTATAAGGGCGTAGGTTTGGTCTCAACATTGGTAGGGACCACCGCCATATAAAAAAAACTTAGTTGATATAATGTGGAACAGGCCAACTTTATTAAAATATATTAACATTTGTGTAACCTGGAACTGATTTAAACATAATAACAGTAATAAAACCTTAGTTTAAATACAAAACAGTATTCTGCACCAAATAAATTACCAATAATAAATAGTTAACTAAATAAATAAAAAATTAAATGCCAATGTGCAGTAACAGTATATTGTATATCCAAAATATATTAACAACTTTTCTAAGTTTTGGAGTGAAAAAAGACAAAATTAATTAAACTATTTGGGATCAGGCTGGTGGTTCACTCCCCATGTCAGGACTCTGCTGCACCGACTTCCTTGATGATCACAGTGGCTCAAACTGACTGTTCCCTAAAGAGCAAAGAAAATGTAGCCTAGTCTGAACATGCATGTTTTAACAAATAATAATGCAGTTAAAACAGGTAAACAATGTTTACACTGTCTGCCATAATTATACAACTCAACACAGAATCAATGTGAGACCTGAAGCCCTGATGGTCCAGCTGCTGCTCGCTTAGCCTGCACGACATCTGCATTTCAAAATAATGTCTTAAAAAAATGTTGACCTTATGAGTATTATATGTATTTATTTTGAAAGCAATTTAGAACACTTAGGTAATAGGTTCAGATGTTATGGCACAGCCTTGTTTTCTATTCAACATCACATAATTCACAATCCAAAAGTGCTGGTATAGCACCTGGAAATATGTTATTTCATATGTTTTACTGATTTAATATGACTGTGTCCATTTCTAATAATTTACTTTAAATGTGTGTTTAAGTTAATTCACAAGTTGTTATTCCAATGTTTGGGAACATTGATGACCTGTACACATCCTGACTGAAGGGAAGACAGTATTGTCCTCACCCTGGAGGAGAGAGCGCTCTCTCTCTTCACTATCAGAGCAGGAAGACGTGCAGGATGCAGGCTGGAGACCAAAACCTGTGCTTGTGCTCAACCTGGGACTTGTTTTAATAAAAGTTATAACCGAAGAAGGACGTGTTTGTGGACAGTTTGTTTTTAGGGTGCAACACTGACATAAGGTCAGATTCCCCAAATGTCCTTCAATGTCATTGCTAATGCAAGATAATTCCTAACAAAATGCCAGAAGGATCTCACCTGAAGCCCTGCTGGTGCAGCTGGTTCAACCTGCACTGCATCTTCACTGGACTCCTGAGTTTCCTGAATGCATTTCAAAATAATGCAGGTTTGCACTGTGTGAGTAGTTAGCCTGCTGCTAGCTAACAACAACGTGGCTTCTTGATAGCTACTTACTTAAAAAGTCAGATGTCTCTTTTCTTTTTTGGTGGCATTTTCTTATCTACAAAGCACAAAAGGGTCAACAATATCAATGCTGAGACCAAACAAAACACTAATATGAGACTGTATTCTTTCCTGGCGTATTTTAGAAGCTTACCTTGTCAGACTAGTGTCAGCTCTCTTTCTGTATTTACGCCTCACTTCACTTGTGTGTTTTCTTTCACTTTCTCTCTCGCTGTCTCGAGGGCGCATTGGAAAACATGGACATGGATTTAACATAATATTATACTAGGAGTGAAAAATCCGTTTCAAAGTTTCTATACTATTACAGACGAGTGAGTCTGCAAATATTTTGTCCAAACTTTGGTCGTGACCAGTCCCTGTGGACCCTGCGGTCAACTCAGCAGACACTGAAATTTCAATGCGCCTGTATACTAGCATTCACAGTAAACACAGTCACCCTGCCCAGATCGAGAGCGAGCAAGGTTTTTTTTTTTGCAAAGTTAGCGGAAAGCTACGGGTGACACAACATCCGGTTTTCAAAGTAAGATAAAAAAAAACATCCGTTTTTAAACATCTGTATGTTTGAGGCTATGTAAATTTTCCCAAGAGTTCCAGAGAACGACTATTGTAGATGTGTTCAGGACGTCTCTGACTTCCACGACACTGGTAATCAATCATTTTTACTGTAAGAATTGGTAGATATTTCAAAGTAAAAGTCCTACATTTTTACAACAAGTCTGTCATTTCTTTATGTTTGAGGCGCTGTAAATTCAACTTTAACCAAGAGTTCCACGGAATTACTGATGTAGATGTGTTCAGGACGTCTCTAACTTCCACGTCACAGGCAATCAAACAATTTTACTTTGAAATATCTCCAAATTAAAATTGTTTTATTGCCAGTGTAGGCAATCAAACACGTCACAGGCAATCAAACAATTTTACTTTGAAATATTTCCAAATTAAAATTGTTTGATTGCCAGTGTAGTGGAAGTCAGAGACGTCCTGAACACATCTGCATCAGTTATTCCCTGGAACTATTGATAAAAATGAATTTACAGCGGCTCAAGCATAAAGAAATGACAGATTTTTTGTAAAAATGTAAGACTTTTAGTTTAAAATATCTCCGAATTGGTATAGTAAATTTGTTTGATTGTCAGCATATTGGAAGTCAGATACGTCCTGAACACATCTGCATCAGTTATTCCCTGGAACTATTGGAAGAAGTATATTTACAGAGCCTCAAATATAAAGAAACTTATGATCTCGTTTCCATATATGCTAGTATACAATTTGTCATCTTATTTTGAAAAAAAAACTGATTTTATTTGTCATCTTATTTTGAAAACCGGATATTGTTTCACGTGTATCTTTCCGCTAACTTTGTAAAAACCCTTGCTCGCTCCCGATTTGGGACAGTTGAATATTTACCGTGAATGCTAGTATACAGGTGCATTAAAATGTCAGCGTCTGCTGAGTTGACTGCAGTCTATGCAAACCTACGCCCTTGGAACAGAGCTGCTGTTTAAAACCGGCCTGGCTTCCTTCCTCTTGACATTATGAATATTCATGAGCAGACCGATGACGTCAATCCTCAAGATGGAATGAAGGAATCATGAATTTATCAAAATCATGTCATGAATTTTTTTTTTATTACAGAAATAACTTTTTTTTTTTACAGTCAACACTTGAAATGATGCAGGCAACATTTTTACCTCTTGACTTAAGATTTCAGTAAACATGTTTTTTTACTTGTCTTTTTACAAAATGCACTAAAACGCTGGCGAAGAGGAGTTTAAGAGCTGAAAGATAAGGTTTTTAAAAAAAGCTTGATCTAAAGATGCTGGAAGCCATAGCGATGATTAATATGGTATATTCATGCATGTGTGTTGAACCTGCTAAAACGCTGTAAAGCAACGGAGATCTGAGCCGTGTTCATCCTCTTGGTGGTTTGATGACTGAGCTGTAAAGTGCAGAATCGTCCACGGCTTCTTGGCGTCTTGACCTGTGAAAGAAGGAAAGAAAGAAAGACAGTAAACTCTCAATATTAACCAAGAACAGGTTTAAACGGCGTTAAAACTGTGGGAATAAACTCTGTGTGGCAAAGAAAGACTGTAACAGACTCACTTGTTGGCAGCACTGGCGCTCTTAAACTGGACACTTGTGTAGGTCACTTCCTCTTCTTCCTCTTCTTCCTCCACATTCAACTCTTCCTCCTTGCGTCTGCGGGGTCGAGCTGCCACGGCGTTGGAGTACAGAAGCTCCTCGTTGTATTTAGAGAAGTTCACGCTGGCGTAGCAAAGATCTTCCTCCACCGGGGCAATCTGCACCAATACACAAGACATCATTCTCATGTTGTGGCATCAAACTGCAGTTTCAAAGTTAAAGAAACTGAGGTTTTTGTTGATGTAATGCCTCCTGGTCACCAGCAGAGGGCGCTGAAGTTCCCCTTCATTTACAAACGTCTCACACGTTGTGTATCTGTGGCTAGAGAGGTGTTCATCCTCCCAGAAAAATGAAAGGGCTAAAGCCACATCACTCAGTGTTGATATCAGTGTCTTCGGCTCGGCTCCTTACAGTTTAAGAAAAAAGCTGTTGGTCGAGTCAAAAGGCTCAAAATAGTAAATGTCTAGTTTTCAACCAGTTATACTGAAGGAAACCCAGTGTTTTTCTCCTCTTTGTGACACCTGAGCTCTTCTTCTTCCTCACCTGAGCTCTTCTTCATCCTCACCTGAGTGTTGGTGTCTGGTCTCTCTGCAGGCTTGCTGGTTTGGTTGGAGGACCTCCTTCTTCTGGACAGAAGAAATGATGAAATAACAAACTAATGATCAAGTAAAGTTACTCAACAACTGAGCAAATACCAGATACAAGATGTCTGCACATAATCACAGTGAAGCTGAACTCACCTGATCAATAGGAAGGCAGCGAGGATCATGAGAGCCAGGAAAACAGCAATGGCTGATCCAACAGCTGCTCCAAGAACTGCTGCTGTCAGTGAACCTGGGAAACAGTGATGAAGCAGGACAATGATTATGGGATGACAGGTTGTTTGTTTCCAATAGAAACTGATCATTAGAAATACAATTATATTGATGCAGAAGCATTCTAAATATAATCTACTTTTGCTTGCTTTTGTTGCCCCATAACAGAAGAACAATACGATGTAACAGAATCTTTAGGACCTCAAGATCTTCTCTATGCAGATGATATACTTCTTTATGCATCTGTGACCTCAAAGGAAAGTGTGAAGCAGTTGAGTTAAAGGTCGCATTAAAGAAATAAAATAGTTGTTAAACGGATTTTCATGTTTAAAACAACGTAGCTAACATCGTGCTACTGTTGATTCCAAGTGAGCGTTTGCTGTGTGTTGCTGGTTGAACAGGATTGTTAAGATAACGTGTAAGTGACGGGTCCTGATGAGAATGACTGACCTGACATAGTGATGAGATACAAGGTGGAGTTACTGCGTCCTCTGGTGTTCTGGGCTTCACAGGAATAATTCCCACTGTGTTCATCTCTGAAGTCAGTGATGGTGAAGATGTGTCCTGATGCTTTTGGTGAGTCTTCATCCTCCTTGTACCAGGTGTAGCTAGCTGCTGGGTTAGCATCACTGCTACAGGTCAGATTCACTGAACTGCCCTCCACTATCTCACCAGAGGGACTCACTGACACAGAGGGAAGCTTTGGAGCGTCTGGAGGAGAAATACGTATAAATCGATTAACACTGATGTGCAGAGTTTGGCCCAAGAGAAGAGCTAATGTTTTGTACTCACACTGGACATTTAAAAATAGAGATGTAGAGTCAATGCTTCCATGTGGATTCTCAGACTTGCAGTAGTAGATCCCTCTGTCCTCAGAGCTGATGGAGGTGAAACGACAAACACCTTCTGGTCCTTGAAGCAGTGTTTGGTTCCCCTTGTACCAGGTGTAGCTAGCTGCTGGGTTAGCATCACTGCTACAGGTCAGATTCACTGAACTGCCCTCCACTATCTCACCAGAGGGACTCACTGACACAGAGGGAAGCTTTGGAGCGTCTGGATATGAATATAGATTATTATAAGTTGATCAATAGCATCGTTATTTAGACATCTTGGACGGACAACTCGGAACAAATGTTTCTTCTCTGTTGCTGTATTTTACTCACACTGCACATCAATAGAGATGCATTCAGATATCTTCCTCCCCAGCTGGTTCTCAGCTGTGCAGTAATACTGTAAAGAGTCAGAGGACTGGATGGAGCTGAAGACGAGCTGACGTCCTTCATTGAGAAGTTTGAGGTTTCCATCCCTCTTGTACCAGGTGTAGCTAGCTGCTGGGTTAGCATCACTGCTACAGGTCAGAGTCACTGAACTGCCCTCCACTATCTCACCAGAGGGACTCACTGACACAGAGGGAAGCTTTGGAGCGTCTGGAGGAGAAATTAATAAACATACATTCACTTTATGACGTGAATGTTTTAAAAATTAAAGAAAGATTTCCTGAACAGTTTGTATCCTACAAATAACTATTCATCCAGGAAGAAAAATAAATAAAGTAAAACTACATGTTCTATTTGTTTGATTTTTGCTGTTGGCCAGAGTGCTGCTGATGGAGCTTAAACTTAAAGGGACAGTTCACTATAAAATCAAAAATACATATTTTCCTCTTACCTGTCGTGCTTTTCATTCATCTAGTGTTTTTCTTACTGTTGGAAATGTCTGTCTTCTCTTCAATATAATGGAAGTAAAAGCTACTCGGCTCGTGGTGCTCAAGTGCCAAACGATGCATATAAAAAATGATCTTTTCTTTCCAGAAATCATGACCCGGTTACTCAAGTTACACAACTTTTGGTGGCTACAACTGTTTTGTGCTGAAAGGCAGCTTACTATTACTATTCATAATGTCTGGTAACCGTATCATAAAAGCAATAAGGGGCTCAAGGCAGTACTGTATCTACAATAATGTACAGTTCAAGCTTCATTATTGACGATACAGTACTGCCTCTCGTCCCTTATTGCTTAAATATTAAAGAAGGAACTAAAACTGTGATAGAGCTGAACAATACGTTCGACTGGTCCTGGACTGTTTGGGTGAGACTCACAGACCGAAGGAGAGGGGAACGTCTCGTGTCCTTTTATGGCACAAGAATAGTTGTCTGCAGGATGTAATGGGTGTGGATGGAAATACACTTTTTCTTCCTTCCTTTTCTCTCCATTCTGGTACCAGATGTAGGACGACTCTTCAGGCAGCTGACAGTCGGTGTGACATGTGAGCTCCGTCCAGGTAGGAGGCCGGCCGACTGTTGATCTCTTCACTTTTATCTGGAGCTGCGGATCTGTGATGAACCAACAGAGACGTTGTTGTAGAATCAACCATCGACAAACGCAAAGAAAGAAGAAACTCAAGCTGATGGTAATGAGCAAACGTTACCTGTGACAGACAAGGTGACACCAGGTGAGCCACTATATTTATCTTCTGGTTGTTTTGTCAGGAACATGAGCTTGTACTCAGCTGAATCGATCTCTGTCAGGTCTGTGATCCTCAGACTGCAGTCGTTCTCATCACACTGATGCATCACGCGACCTGAATACTGAGGGTCTGTAGTCAGATCCACAAGTGCACCACCTTCCTTTTTAGTGAACCAGAAGGTCTGAACTGTTGACTTTGTCGTGGACGGGTATGTGTAGCTGCAGCGCAGGTTAACCGTTGATCCTTTAAAGGCACAGAGCTTAGTAGAGGTGTAGGTCACTCTCCAGTCCTTCTGCCTTTGTATCACTGTAACACAACAAAGCACATCAGGAACCACAGGAAGTCAAATACCAACGCGGTATGAGACGCGCCGGGTTTTCAAGCAACTACAATGTAAACTTATCCATGTGGTATTAAGTAACCCAAAGAAAGAGAGTATCAAGAGATATAAATTATAAATCCAAAATGCTGTTTCCCCTCCGATTGGTCAAACGCTGGCCTTCATTAAAAAGGTAACTCAGAGCTAAGGAGAACGGTAGATTATGTTTTATTAGTTTTAGTATTATAACTATATCAATGAATTCAATAATGTCCAAACCACCAGATCATGAAGAATGAAAAGCAGAGTGAAGGTCAGTGAACTCACACACTGAAGGAGAGCGGACGGCCTCATGTCCTCCAACAGCACAGGAAACTCTGTCTGCACGATCAAAGTAGCCTGAATACGACTTAGACGTTTGTCCCCAGAAGATCTGTCCATTCTTGTACCAGACGTAGTGAGGATGACCAGGTGGAAGACAGCTGCTCTGACACGTCAACACGGCCCAGTTAGAATAACTGTAGACCTTTAATCCACTCACCTGGAGATCTGAACATGTGAATAAGGAGCAGAAGTCTTCATTTACACACATAAACAAACACAGATATACATATTGAAAACTAAACTCCAGGTGAAAGTGTTACCTGTGACAGACAGAGAGACTCCAGGTGAACCGGTGTATTTCCCACTTGGTTCATTTGTGGTGAACCTGAACTTGTACTCAGCCGAGTCGCTGTCTCTCAGGTTTGTGATGATCAGAGAGCATTGTTTGCTTTTACAGCGAGACGTCACACGACCTGAATACTCCGGGTCCGTTGTCAGATCCACATGAACACCGTTAGTCTCTTTAGTGAACCAAAATGTTTCATTAACTTGTGTTTTAAGGCCTTTGCACCAATATGGGTATGTGAATCTGCATTGTATCTCCACTGTTGATCCCTTGAAGGCACAGATCTCAGTAGGAGTGTAAGTCACTCCCCAGCCACCCTGACCCTGAACCACTGGAAGACAGAAGATTCATGACATCAGAGAACAGACTTTCTTTGACTTTTCTTTCTTTCTAGAACTGAACCAAACTGCTTTTACAAAAAGTAACTCCAGGGAAACTTTTCCCCCCAAATCCGCCCGTGATGTGGACGACACAGCACTCATTGAAGGCCTAAGTCTGAAAGCCACTGCTGCAGTCACAAAAACTTCTGCTGTACTTTTTGGAGTAAAACATCTTAATCTTTCTTATTTGCATTTTATTTTACTACATGCACGTCTCTCTTGTTTAAATTAGTTTAAAAGTGACTTTAGCAATCACACTGACACTATTTAATTTTTTTGCCACTTATTGTCTTTCACATTTCTAGATCTGTTAACCTTGTGCGGACACAGCTCGACGTCTCATCTGATTTTTAAAAACATTTGACTAGTAAAGGCTTTCAAAGGTCACCACAAACAAACACACACTTCAGATGTGAATTACATTTTCAAAAGGTAAATTACTTATTTTATTGGTGATAAAATCACCGACATGGCTTCTCTTTGGGCCTCTGAGGAGCCGACAAACTGTCACTCAATGAGACACAAACCAACCAGGAAGAGACTTAAAATGACAAGAAAGAAACATTAAACGACTACAAAGAGAAACAAAGGTATTACAAAGTGGCAAATCAATTACAAGATTAAAAAGCAACTGCTATCTCCAACGTCACCACTAGATGTCGCCATCCTCCACACTTCCCCTTTAAGACGCGGCTGTTACAGCCTCTCTGTCTCATGATGGAGACGCTGATGAACGACTGGAGGAAGTTACACAACAGGATGAATTTGACTAAACACATTATTCAGAGCATGTTTTCTTTGTTAATGTTGGTACAGTCATTACTTTCATCCACATAAACACAACTTTACTGTCTTTGATGGTGCACAATTCTTCAGTTTCTAAAGTGTATCATGTTGAAGTTAAAGTGTACAGAGATGCTGCTGCAGTTAAAAACAGCTCTGTGTTGGTCGTCCTGTCAAGACTTCAATCTAAAGAGAGAAAAGTTCATCTTGCAGCACATTTTAAAACATGAAATCTGTTTCTTAACTAAAAACACAGCTTCCTCTTTTGTCTGAGCTGCGCTAACGGCCTCACATATAAATATAGATGTACAGTACCTTGTACACAGAGGAGGAGGAACAGGAATCCTCTGGCTGCTGTTGGACTCATCGCTGCTCCTCTCTGTTGAATCAGCAGGAAGATTAAAACTCTTTATGTCTGAAGTCACCGTCAACGTTTCTACATTAAAAAGGAGGATGTTGTCTTGAAGTCAGCTTCTGTCTTCTGTGGTCATGATGAACGGTTTTCACGCTGTTTAAAACCGGCCCGGCTTCCTTCCTCTTTACTTCATTAATGACGTCAACGATGCATCAACTTCTAGAAATATAGTTTATAGAAATAACAGGATGTCATGTCATGGCCCTCTAAAAGTCAGGTGATCCCTAAAGTCAGTAGGATTCATCTTGCAGAGACCACACAGGTCATGTACAGTACAGTGTCCAGGTACCTGCACTACCTATTCTGGCCACATGGAGGCGCCACAGTTGCTAAAATACTCATTGACATTACAATGTTCACTAGTAGCTGTTTCATGTGAAGCTTTTATTTCATATAATCATCATCAGTGATATAGTGGATGGGATTATGTTCACAAATGAATAATATGAACTTATTTTTTCATTTCCAATTCCATTTTTTGGACTTAATCAGGAAGATTCATTCTAAAATCTTGCATTAAATTTATCTGTTATTTACTCATTTTGTCCTCTTCACATTAGTGTTTTGGAAAGATAATAGATGTTTTTCCTCGTGACAAGAGATATTATCACTTAATTAGAATGTAACAGTAATAAACCTTTAAGTTACATGAGACATTTCACACATATAAGGCAAGATTATCTGAAGCCTTCTAATCTTTTTTACTTTCTTATGTTCAAATTCAATTAGTATATAGATGCATTAACCATAATAACGATCCAAATATATTGAGAGCAGTTTTAGTTTTGTAGCTTTTAGTTAATTTTAGTGTATTTTTCTCTTATTTTTTAACCAATAACAAAAAAGAGAGACATCATGATGAAATAAATGTGTGTTAATTCCTTTTTTTACTCAATAAATGTGAGGAAATGTGCTTTTGCGTGTGCTGTTGAGTGTTTTTCATGAGCACTTTTTCTTTATGTGTATGTCCTTTCCTCCCGATAAAGCTGCCGAATTCAAACTGACCAATCACAGCGCGGGGGGCGTGAACATGCGGCCCCAACGTTCGAAGAATGACCAATGGACAACGAGGTGGGCGGGGCCTGAGGGACAACAGCGGAGGATTCAAACGGAACATGGTGTTACGCCCAGACCTGGGTAGTTTTGTGTTCAATGTTTGTTGTGTTGTCTGTCACTCACTCTGTCTCTCGTTTCAGACTCCTCCCCCCTCGTGTGCCAGCCTCATGTGTGATTGCAAGCCCCGCCCTCATTGTTTCCACCTGTGGCTCGTTCCCCTGTGTATTTAGTCTGTGTCTACCCTCTGTCTTGTGCCAGTGTATCATTTGATGATACGAACGTCTAGAGTAAAGACTCTGTTTTTGCAACCAACAACCTGGTCTCTCGTGTCTGCTTTTGGGTCCAACCTCTCGTGGTCCTGGTCTTCCTAACAGTATACACTGGCCTAAGATGGACCCAGCAGACTCGGATCCTGTTCGTCACACCCTCGCTTCTCAAGGAGTTCTCGTGGGGCATCATGACCAGCTACTCAAGGATATGATGGAGGCCCTCAAGGCCCTCACCAGTAATGTGGATCAGCTTGGACAGGAGCTCCGTCATGTGTCCAAGCAGATGCCTCTCTCAGTCCCAGAAGCTCCAGAAGTCCCGGCTCCATCTGTGCCGCCTATCCAGCCTGCCGTTGGCCCCCGAGAGCCCCACGTTCCTGCTCCGGAGCGCTACGCTGGAGACCTGGGGACATGCAGGTCTTTTCTGATGCAGTGCTCCTTAGTGTTCGACCAACAACCCTCTAGGTATACGACGATAGAGCTAGGATCGCTTTTGTTATGGGCTTACTTACTGGGAGAGCATTAGCCTGGGCTTCTAGCATATGGGATAGTCAGTCCCCCACATTGTTCTCATTCCTGAGCTTCTCTGATGAGATGCGTAGGGTTTTTGATCACCTCGTTAGCGGTAAGGACATTGCCTCTCGTCTCCTGTCGCTACGACAGGGCGCTCGCAGCGTGGCAGAGTTTTCTATTGACTTTAGAACTGTAGCACAGGGGTCTGGGTGGTCTGATGTATCTCTCCAGGGGGGTTTTCTCAGGGGACTAAATAACCCAGTGAGGGAGGAATCAGCAATAAGGGATGACTCGGAGAGTCTTGATGCCTTAATTGCACTTGCAGTCAGACTGGAGAACCGCCTTAGGGAGTTTAGGAGAGAGAGAACTAGTCGCCGTTTCAGCTTGCCATCCCCCGCTTCCCTCGGGACAACCGGCCCAAGCCTCGACCGGAGTCCACTCCCCAGCCACCATGCTACCGGCCCAGCCGCTGGGGTTTCTGCCGCTGCTGGTCTCTCCAATCCCCACCTCTCGACAGAGGAACCCATGCAGATTGGGAGGACCAGCTTGACCCCTGAGGAGCGCCAGCGCCGCTTACGGGAGGGCAGGTGCATCTACTGCGGCCAGAGGGGCCACCTTATTGCCTCCTGCCCACTAAAAGACCGGGCTCATCAGTGAGGAGGACGACACTGGTGAGCCGTACTACCCTGTCCGTAAGTCCCCCTCGTGTACTTCCCAGGGTTTCTATCGCCTCCTCCACCGCATTGCTTAGCCAGGAGGTGTTGGTGGATTCTGGTTCTGATGCAAACTTAATGGACTGCGGTTTGGCTCGCAGGCTAGGGTTGGAGGGCCGCCTCCTCTCCAAACCCCTAGAAGCGAGCGCCCTTGATGGGCGTCTACTCTGCCGGGTAACCCACCGGACAACCCCTGTTCGGGTAACCTTTCCAGACCACCACACCGAGACCATCTGTTTCCACTTGTTCCAGTCCCTGCAACACCCCCTAATTTTGGGCCATCCCTGGTTGACACAGCACAACCCCCACATGGATTGGGCTTCAGGGACAGTTATTGCATGGACGACGGAATGTTCCGAGAGATGCTTCCCCACCAGAACATCCCAAGCCTTACCCACGGCTCAGCCGAAGCCTCTGCTGGATTCCAATTACCCGGACCTTTCCAAGGTGCCGGCATGTTACCATGACCTACGGGAGGTATTTAATAAAGCCTGAGCCACCTCTCTGCCGCCACATCGGGAGTATGACTGTGCCATTGATCTGTTGCTGGCCTCTTCTCTTCCCAGAGGAAGGCTTTATTCCCTGTCTGCACCTGAGACACAGGCTATGAAGGAGTATGTGACCTCTGCTTTGGCTGCTGGGTTGATCAGACCCTCTTCTTCTCCAGCAGGAGCAGGGTTTTTTTATCAGCAAGAAGGACAAGACCCTCCGTTCCTGTATTGATTACAGGGGTCTAAACGACATCACCATCAAGAACAGGTACCCCCTCCCTCTTATTTCATCGGCATTTGATTTGCTACAAGGTGCTAAGATCTTTACCAAGCTTGATTTAAGAAATGCCTATCATCTGGTCAGAATTAGGGTGATGAGTGGAAGACTGCTTTCAACACCCCTACTGGGCATTACGAATATCTCATAATGGCTTTTGGTCTAACTAATGCTCCAGCTGTTTTTCAGGCCATGGCAAACGATGTTCTCCGGGACCTGCTTAACATCTCTGTTTTTGTGTACTTGGATGATATTCTTGTCTTCTCCCCCGACGAGAAGACTCACCAAGAGCACGTCAGACAAGTCCTCCGCCGCCTCCTCGACCATCAGCTATTGTTAAGGCCGAGAAGTGTGAGTTTCATGTCTCCACGGTTTCGTTCCTAGGGTTTACTGTGTCCGAAGGCAATGTGAGGATGGAACCGGAGAAGGTCGAGGCAGTCACGAGTTGGCCCACTCCTTGCAACCGCAAGGAGGTTCAACGGTTTTTGGGGTTTGCCAATTTTTATAGGAGGTTTATTAGGAATTTTAGTTCTGTGGCTGCTTTTCTGCATGCACTAACCTCCTCTGCCAAGAGATTCCAGTGGAACCCCGCCGCCGACGCGGCTTTCCAGCGGCTCAAGGGAGCATTCACAACCGCTCCGGTGCTTACCCTCCCGGACTCCCGTCTGCAGTTCGTCGTCGAGGTGGACGCCTCCAATATGGGAATTGGAGCGGTCCTCTCTCAAAGGTCCGCGGGGGATAACAAGCTGCACCCCTGTGCTTTCCTCTCCCGGAGACTTTCACCGGCGGAGAGGAATTATGATATAGGGAATCGAGAACTCCTCGCCGTCAAAATAGCCCTGGAGGAGTGGCGGCACTGGCTGGAGGGGGCGAAGCGCCCATTTCTGGTCTGGACGGATCATAAAAACCTGGAGTATCTGCGGACAGCTAAGAGACTGAACCCTCGTCAAGCCAGGTGGGCTCTATTCTTTAGTAGGTTCAACTTTTCCTTATCCTATCGCCCGGGCTCTAAGAATGTGAAACCTGACTCTCTGTCAAGGCTGTTTGACCCTGTTGCCTCCCCCAGCTCTCCCTCATGCATACTGCCCCCTTCTTGCCTGGTGGGAGCTGTCACGTGGGACATCGAGGAGAGAGTAAGACAAGCTTCCACAGATGTCTCTGTTCCGGAGGGTTGTCCCTCCGGTAGGTTGTTTGTTCCCTCTTTTCTCCGATCTCAGGTCATCCAGTGGGCCCACTCTTCTCGAGTTTCCTGTCACCCCGGGGTTCGGAGGACGATGTTCGTTATAAAGCAGCGGTTCTGGTGGCCTGCAATGGAGAGGGAGGTAGGAGAGTATGTAGCGGCCTGTCAGGTGTGTGCACGGAATAAGGTTCCCCGATGCCCGCCGCCTGGTCTCCTACGGCGCTACCAGTTCCGCATCGCCCCTGGTCGGACATATCGCTAGACTTTGTTACTGGGCTTCCCCTGTCAGAGGGTAACACCACAGTTCTCACTGTGGTGGACCGTTTCTCTAAGATGGTCCACTTTATTCCCCTGCCCAAGTTACCTTCCGCCAATGAAACGGCGGAGGCCGTCCTGTCATGTTTTCCGTCTCCATGGCTTCCCTGCAGATGTGGTGTCGGACCGGGGGTCCCCAGTTCAGCTCCAAGTTCTGGAAGAAATTCTGCAGTCTCCTGGGGGCCACGGTCAGTCTGTCTTCTGGATACCATCCCCAGTCTAATGGTCAGACGGAGCGGCCAAACCAAGAGCTAGAGACTGGTCTCCGCTGCCTTGTCTCCCAGAACCCCACTTCCTGGAGCAGGCACCTCATTTGGGTTGAGTATGCGCACAACACTCTCCCCTCATCGACTGGTCTCTCCCCTTTCCAGTGCGCCTATGGCTACCAGCCACACATGTTTCCTGCTCTGGAGAGGGAGTCTAGAGTACCCTCTGCCCTGGCCATGGTCCGTCGTTGCCGACGCACCTGGGATCGAGCCCGCCAGACCCTGCTCAAGAGTGCTGCCCGATACAAGAGGACGGCCGATCAACGGCGGTCTCAGGGCCCCAACTATCGGGTTGGTGAGAAGGTCTGGCTGTCTACAAAGGACCTCCCTCTTCACGTGGAGTCCCGCAAGCTGGCTCCTCTGTTTGTGGGTCCTTTCCCTATTTCAAAGGTGGTTAACCTGGTGGCCATGACCCTTAAACTCCCAAGACCCATGAGGGTCCACCCAACGTTTCATGTGGGCCGGCTAAAGCCGGCCAAGGAGAGCTCCGGGTCCGTGGCCGCGGCCGACAGTACCTCGTGGATTGGGAGGGGTACGGGCCCGAGGAGAGGTCTTGGGAGAAGGCCAGCAACATTCTGTGCCCAGACCTCATCAGAGACTTCCACCAGAGGTTCCCTGAGGAACCTGGGCCGTCGGGTGCCGGCCTTAGGAGGGGGGGGGTACTGTTACGCCCAGACCTGGGTAGTTTTGTGTTCAATGTTTGTTGTGTTGGCTGTCACTCACTCTGTCTCTCGTTTAGCGAGGCTGTTAGCGAGGCTGCTTAACGACGGCTGTCACTCTCTGACGTCAGCCGTCATTTCTACGTTAACGGAGCCGGACGTTAGTCTGATCAAGTGTTTATTCACATGTTTATATTTGAGAGAAGACGCATCACAGGAAAGACTTGTGTGCTTTCTTTGATGAAGCAATTTGGCCAAATCCTAGAAGATAAAAACATGAAGTACAAAAGGTCCAATCTTACTCTTCAGCTCCAGAAAAATGTTCTTTCTCAGCCGATTTTCTTGAGAATTCACTATAAAACTCAACTGGGTCGAGTCGGTCCCTTAACTTTCTTCAAGGAAAGCTGATTATTTGTGCTAAACCCATCTCAAAGAGGCCACCATTTCGAAAGTTAAACCTGGGATCCAGTGTTAATTTACACTTGAGGGAGTGTAAAGATAACACTGGATCAGTTTAAAATGTAATCTTCTTCATAAAAAGCCAGTCTTGATGCATTAGTTAAAGTCAATCGGGTTTTTTAAGTGAATCCTCGTTGGTGAAAGAAGCCTAAGCAATAAAAATATAAATGTGGACGGTACCTGATGCAGACAGAAGGAAGATGACAAACACACTCGTGGCTGTTGTTAAACTCATAGCTGCTCCGCTCATTTCTGTTAAAAACTGTCCTGAGCGTTGTCAGTTATTCAAAATAGGGATGTGGTCGTGAAAGAAAACTTATGAGCTGATAGAAAAAGCCTTGCTTCCTCTTTAGATGATTAGCATGCATGAGCTGCTGGTCGTCTGTACATCCCCGAGTTGAAATGAAGAAACGTTTTGCAAACTAAAGACGCTCTTCCTATTACACTGTAAATCTCACAGTCTCACCTTCCCTGCAGTGACCTCACATGACCTTGGCCCTAAGTCTCCTAACCTCTATTCCTAACCACTTCCCCTTGACCTCGATGGAAAAACGTCAAGGGGTCAAAGAAAGTACAACTACAACGAGGAAGAAGGACTACACAATAAGCTCAGCAGGAATACGCTGCCATGAAGTGTTTCTCTCCGTTGCATGCAGGCTTCATGCAGAGCTGCGTCTCTCACTGTGGGTGGAGGAGAGGAACCAGACGCCTTCCTTCCTGCTGTCATCACACTTTACCATCAACACCGCCTCCAGCAGAAACGCACAATTCACCCCTGCAGTAAAAGTGAAATATCAGTATTTCCTGTAGAGGCAAATCAATCACACACAGACGACAGAAACTGCAATCTGCAACCTCGCCACTAGATGTCGCTGTAAGTCACCGTTCTACATTAAAAAGGAGGATGTTGTCTTGAAGCTTTGAGTCTTCTTGGAACAGAGCTGCTGTTTAAAACCGGCCTGGCTTCCTTCCTCTTGACATTATGAATATTCATGAGCAGACCGATGACGTCAATCCTCAAGATGGAATGAAGGAATCATGAATTTATCAAAATCATGTCATAATTTTTTTATTTATTATTACAGAATTAACTTCTTTTTTTTTACAGTCAACACTTGAAATGATGCAGGCAACATTTTTACCTCTTGACTTAAGATTTCAGTAAACATGTTTTTTTACTTGTCTTTTTACAAAATGCACTAAAACGCTGGCGAAGAGGAGTTTAAGAGCTGAAAGATAAGGTTTTTAAAAAAAGCTTGATCTAAAGATGCTGGAAGCCATAGCGATGATTAATATGGTATATTCATGCATGTGTGTTGAACCTGCTAAAACGCTGTAAAGCAACGGAGATCTGAGCCGTGTTCATCCTCTTGGTGGTTTGATGACTGAGCTGTAAAGTGCAGAATCGTCCACGGCTTCTTGGCGTCTTGACCTGTGAAAGAAGGAAAGAAGGAAAGAAAGAAAGAAAGACAGTAAACTCTCAATATTAACCAAGAACAGGTTTAAACGGCGTTAAAACTGTGGGAATAAACTCTGTGTGGCAAAGAAAGACTGTAACAGACTCACTTGTTGGCAGCACTGGCGCTCTTAAACTGGACACTTGTGTAGGTCACTTCCTCTTCTTCCTCTTCTTCCTCCACATTCAACTCTTCCTCCTTGCGTCTGCGGGGTCGAGCTGCCACGGCGTTGGAGTACAGAAGCTCCTCGTTGTATTTAGAGAAGTTCACGCTGGCGTAGCAAAGATCTTCCTCCACCGGGGCAATCTGCACCAATACACAAGACATCATTCTCATGTTGTGGCATCAAACTGCAGTTTCAAAGTTAAAGAAACTGAGGTTTTTGTTGATGTAATGCCTCCTGGTCACCAGCAGAGGGCGCTGAAGTTCCCCTTCATTTACAAACGTCTCACACGTTGTGTATCTGTGGCTGGAGAGGTGTTCATCCCCCCAGAAAAATGAAAGGGCTAAAGCCACATCACTCAGTGTTGATATCAGTGTCTTCGGCTCGGCTCCTTACAGTTTAAGAAAAAAGCTGTTGGTCGAGTCAAAAGGCTCAAAATAGTAAATGTCTAGTTTTCAACCAGTTATACTGAAGGAAACCCAGTGTTTTTCTCCTCTTTGTGACACCTGAGCTCTTCTTCTTCCTCACCTGAGCTCTTCTTCATCCTCACCTGAGCTCTTCTTCTTCCTCACCTGAGCTCTTCTTCATCCTCACCTGAGTGTTGTTGTCTGGTCTCTCTGCAGGCTTGCTGGTTTGGTTGGAGGACCTCCTTCTTCTGGACAGAAGAAATGATGAAATAACAAACTAATGATCAAGTAAAGTTACTCAACAACTGATCAAATACCAGATACAAGATGTCTGCACATAATCACAGTGAAGCTGAACTCACCTGATCAATAGGAAGGCAGCGAGGATCATGAGAGCCAGGAAAACAGCAATGGCTGATCCAACAGCTGCTCCAAGAACTGCTGCTGTCAGTGAACCTGGGAAACAGTGATGAAGCAGGACAATGATTATGGGATGACAGGTTGTTTGTTTCCAATAGAAACTGATCATCACAAATACAATTATATTGATGCAGAAGCATTCTAAATATAATCTACTTTTGCTTGCTTTTGTTGCCCCATAACAGAAGAACAATACGATGTGACAGAATCTTTAGGACCTCAAGATCTTCTCTATGCAGATGATATACTTCTTTATGCATCTGTGACCTCAAAGGAAAGTGTGAAGCAGTTGAGTTAAAGGTCGCATTAAAGAAATAAAATAGTTGTTAAATGGATTTTAATGTTTAAAACAACGTAGCTGACATCGTGCTACTGCTGATTCCAAGTGAGCGTTTGCTGTGTGTTGCTGGTTGAACAGGATTGTTAAGATAACGTGTAAGTGACGGGTCCTGATGAGAATGACTGACCTGACATAGTGATGAGATACAAGGTGGAGTTACTGCGTCCTCTGGTGTTCTGGGCTTCACAGTAATAACTCCCACTGTGTTCATCTCTGAAGTCAGTGATGGTGAAGATGTGTCCTGATGCTTTTGGTGAGTCTTCATCCTCCTTGTACCAGCTGTAGCTAGCTGCTGGGTTAGCATCACTGCTACAGGTCAGATTCACTGAACTGCCCTCCACTATCTCACCAGAGGGACTCACTGACACAGAGGGAAGCTTTGGAGCGTCTGGAGGAGAAATACATACAAATCGATTAACACTGATGTGCAGAGTTTGGCCCAAGAGAAGAGCTAATGTTTTGTACTCACACTGGACATTTAAAAATAGAGATGTAGAGTCAATGCTTCCATGTGGATTCTCAGACTTGCAGTAGTAGTTCCCTCTGTCCTCAGAGCTGATGGAGGTGAAACGACAAACACCTTCTGGTCCTTGAAGCAGTGTTTGGTTCCCCTTGTACCAGGTGTAGCTAGCTGCTGGGTTAGCATCACTGCTACAGGTCAGAGTCACTGAACTGCCCTCCACTATCTCAGCAGAGGGACTCACTGACACAGAGGGAAGCTTTGGAGCGTCTGGATATGAATATAGATTATTATAAGTTAATCAATAGCATCTTTATTTAGACATCTTGGACGGACAACTCGGAACAAATGTTTCTTCTCTGTTGCTGTTTTTTACTCACACTGCACATCAATAGAGATGAATTCAGATCTCTTCCTCCCCAGCTGGTTCTCAGCTGTGCAGTAATACTGTGAAGAGTCAGAGGACTGGATGGAGCTGAAGACGAGCTGACGTCCTTCATTGAGAAGTTTGAGATTTCCATCCTTCTTGTACCAGGTGTGGCTAGCTGCTGGGTTAGCATCACTGCTACAGGTCAGATTCACTGAACTGCCCTCCACTATCTCACCAGAGGGACTCACTGACACAGAGGGAAGCTTTGGAGCATCTGGAGGAGACATGAATGAACATACTCAGTATGTACTGGGACTCAAAACAGAATAAAACCCTAAAACCTCCTGAAGCTGCTCAGTGAATTCCAGCAGACTGAATGTGAAGCAAGTAGAGCTGAAGAAAGTAGTTATGATCAGTGAAGTCTTCTCCTGCAAAGACCGGACACATTGAAGATGTTTGTTAGATTTTAATAAACTGTTTCACTCACATTTCACATCAATAAAGATGAATTCAGATCTCTTCCTCCCCAGCTGGTTCTCAGCTTCACAGACAAACAGTCCAGAGTCAGACGACTGGATGGAGCTGAAGACGAGCTGAGGTCCTTTACTGAGAAGTTTGAGGTTTCTATACATCTTGTACCAGGTGTAGCTAGCTGCTGGGTTAGCATCACTGCTACAGGTCAGATTCACTGAACTGCCCTCCACTATCTCACCAGAGGGACTCACTGACACAGAGGGAAGCTTTGGAGCATCTGGATATGAATATAGATTATTATAAGTTAATCAATAGCATCTTTATTTAGACATCCTGAACGGACAACTCGAAATTATGTTTTCGAGTTGGTCACTCTCCAGTCCTTCTGCCTTTGTATCACTGTTACACAACAAAGCACATCAGGAACCACAGGAAGTCAAATACCAACGCGGTATGAGACGCGCCGGGTTTTCAAGCAACTACAATGTAAACTTATCCATGTGGTATTAAGTAACCCAAAGAAAGAGAGTATTAAGAGATATAAATTATAAATCCAAAATGCGGTTTCCCCTCCAATTGGTCAAACGCTGGCCTTCATTAAAAAGGTAACTCAGAGCTAAGGAGAACGGTAGATTATGTTTTATTAGTTTTAGTATTATAACTATATCAATAAATTCAATAATGTCCAAACCACCAGATCATGAAGAATGAAAAGCAGAGTGAAGGTCAGTGAACTCACACACTGAAG
Source organism: Clinocottus analis (assembly GCF_023055335.1). Classification (NCBI taxonomy): domain Eukaryota; kingdom Metazoa; phylum Chordata; class Actinopteri; order Perciformes; family Cottidae; genus Clinocottus; species Clinocottus analis. The sequence continues at coordinate 1,368,253 of NW_027176054.1, forward strand.
GAGAGCGGACGGCCTCATGTCCTCTAACAGCACAGGAAACTCTGTCTGCACGATAAAAGTAGCCTGAATACGACTTAGACGTTTGTCCCCAGAAGATCTGTTCATTCTTGTACCAGACGTAGTGAGGATGACCAGGTGGAAGACAGCTGCTCTGACACGTCAACACGGCCCAGTTAGAATAACTGTAGACCTTTAATCCGCTCACCTTCACCTGGAGATCTGAACATGTGAATAAGGAGCAGAAGTCTTCATTTACACACATAAACAAACACAGATATACATATTGAAAACTAAACTTCAGGTGAAAGTGTTACCTGTGACAGACAGAGAGACTCCAGGTGAACCGGTGTATTTCCCACTTGGTTCATTTGTGGTGAACCTGAACTTGTACTCAGCCGAGTCGCTGTCTCTCAGGTTTGTGATGATCAGAGAGCATTGTTTGTCTTTACAGCGAGACGTCACACGACCTGAATACTCCGGGTCCGTTGTCAGATCCACATGAACACCGTTACTCTCTTTAGTGAACCAAAATGTTTCACTAACTTGTGTTTTAAGGCCTTTGAACCTATATGGGTATGTGAATCTGCATTGTATCTCCACTGTTGATCCCTTGAAGGCACAGATCTCAGTAGGAGTGTAAGTCACTCCCCAGCCACCCTGACCCTGAACCACTGGAAGACAGAAGATTCATGACATCAGAGAACAGACTTTCTTTGACTTTTCTTTCTTTCTAGAACTGAACCAAACTGCTTTTACAAAAAGTAACTCCGGGGAAACTTTTCCCCCCGAATCCGCCCGTGATGTGGACGACACAGCACTCATTGAAGGCCTAAGTCTGAAAGCCACTGCTGCAGTCACAAAAACTTCTGCTGTACTCTTTGGAGTAAAACATCTTAATCTTTCTTATTTGCATTTTATTTTACTACATGCACGTCTCTCTTGTTTAAATTAGTTTAAAAATGACTCTAGCTTTCACACTGACACTATTTCTTTAACTCTTTTGCCACTTATTGTCTTTCACATTTCTAGATCTGTTAACCTTGTGCGGACACAGCTCGACGTCTCATCTGATTTTTAAAAACATTTCACTAGTAAAGGCTTTCAAAGGTCACCACAAACAAACACACACTTCAGATGTGAATCACATTTTCAAAAGGTAAATTACTTATTTTATTGGTGATAAAATCACCGACATGGCTTCTCTTTGGGCCTCTGAGGAGCCGACAAACTGTCACTCAAAGAGACACAAACCAACCAGGAAGAGACTTAAAATGACAAGAAAGAAACATTAAACGACTACAAAGAGATACAAAGAGACTACAAAGTGGCAAATCAATTACAAGATTAAAAAGCAACTGCTATCTCCAACGTCACCACTAGATGTCGCCATCCTCCACACTTCCCCTTTAAGACGCGGCTGTTACAGCCTCTCTGTCTCATGATGGAGACGCTGATGAACGACTGGAGGAAGTTACACAACAGGATGAATTTGACTAAACACATTATTCAGAGCATGTTTTCTTTGTTAATGTTGGTACAGTCATTACTTTCATCCACATAAACACAACTTTACTGTCTTTGATGGTGCACAATTCTTCAGTTTCTAAAGTGTATCATGTTGAAGTTAAAGTGTACAGAGATGCTGCTGCAGTTAAAAACAGCTCTGTGTTGGTCGTCCTGTCAAGACTTCAATCTAAAGAGAGAAAAGTTCATCTTGCAGCACATTTTAAAACATGAAATCTGTTTCTTAACTAAAAACACAGCTTCCTCTTTTGTCTGAGCTGCGCTAACGGCCTCACATATAAATATAGATGTACAGTACCTTGTACACAGAGGAGGAGGAACAGGAATCCTCTGGCTGCTGTTGGACTCATCGCTGCTCCTCTCTGTTGAATCAGCAGGAAGATTAAAACTCTTTATGTCTGAAGTCACCGTCAACGTTTCTACATTAAAAAGGAGGATGTTGTCTTGAAGTCAGCTTCTGTCTTCTGTGGTCATGATGAACGGTTTTCACGCTGTTTAAAACCGGCCCGGCTTCCTTCCTCTTTACTTCATTAATGACGTCAACGATGCATCAACTTCTTGAAATATAGTTTATAGAAATAACAGGATGTCATGTCATGGCCCTCTAAAAGTCAGGTGATCCCTGAAGTCAGTAGGATTCATCTTCCAGAGACCACACAGGTCATGTACAGTATAGTGTCCAGGTACCTGCACTACCTATTCTGGCCACAGGGAGGCGCCACAGTTGCTAAAATACTCATTGACATTACAATGTTCACTAGTAGCTGTTTCATGTGAAGCTTTTATTTCATATAATCATCATCAGTGATATAGTGGATGGGATTATGTTCACAAATGAATAATATGAACTTCTTTTTTCATTTTCAATTCCATTTTTTGGACTTAATCAGGAAGATTCATTCTAAAATCTTGCATTAAATTTATCTGTTATTTACTCATTTTGTCCTCTTCACATTAGTGTTTTGGAAAGATAATAGATGTTTTTCTTCGTAACAAGAGATATTATCACTTAATTAGAATGTAACAGTAATAAACCTTTAAGTTACATGAGACATTTCACACATATAAGGCAAGATTATGTGAAGCCTTCTAATCTTTTTTACTTTCTTATGTTCAAATTCAATTAGTATATAAATGCATTAACCATAATAACGATCCAAATATATTGAGAGCAGTTTTTGTTTTGTAGCTTTTAATTACTTTTAGTGTATTTTTCGCTTATTTTTTTTCCCAATAACAAAAAAAGAGAGACATCATGGTGAAATAAATGTGTGTTAATTCATTTTTTTACTCAATAAATGTGATGAAATGTGCTTTTGCGTGTGCTGTTGAGTGTTTTTCATGAGCACTTTTTCTTTATGTTTATGTCCTTTCCTCCCGATAAAGCTGCCGAATTCAAACTGACCAATCACAGCGCGGGGGGCGTGAACATGCGGCCCCAACGTTCGAAGAATGACCAATGGACAACGAGGTGGGCGGGGCCTGAGGCACAACAGCGGAGGATTCAAACGGAACATGGCTGCGGGTAAAGATGTGGACGAAAACACACACAACAGAAGGTAAGAACGACATGGAGGCTCGCGTTTGTGCGCTCGTACGTTTTAAAGGTCACGGAAGTTCTCACGGTGTGAGCTTGACTCGCGGCTAAAGCGTAGCTTTTCGGCATTTCAAGCCCCGTGTAAACGGACGTTACGTTAACGAGGCTGCTTGACGACTGCTGTCACTCTCTGACGTCAGCCGTCATTTCTACGTTAACGGGGCCGGACGTTAGGTCAGTTACCGACAACTTATCGGGCCAAACTAGCAATTTAATGTTTATTTATATTATGCATTAATTTTAAGTGGGAGTTATCAGCTCGCGTTGACCGACGTCACCACTGTTAGCTTAGCTGAGGGGTCTTTACGTCAGCTACCGTTTGGGCAAACTGACTTTACGTCGTTGCGCGTCATGTAAGAACACTTTACGTTAGCTCGGATCATTCCACTCAGGTGACATTATAGTGATGCAGTGCTGTGAAATTAACCCACTGCTCCTGTGTTTTACAGAACTGTTTGTAGGTTATAGTGACATCAATAAGCCCTGCGTCACTTCCTGCCTTTGTTCAGCTTGTAGTGGGTTAAGATCAAGAGTTGTCGTTTCATATTTGTGGTCACGTGTGTGGTTGTGTCCTAACTAGCTACATTAAAGTTGTTGGAGATCATTTTTAAAGGTGTGTTATCACGATTTTTAGAGAATTAAAATGTTGTCTTTGTGTGGCGACAGTTGTCCTTTTATGATCTATTATGCAGTTCTTTTGTTCCCCTGTTTTTGTTTGTATATTGTATTTATTTGTTTGGCTTCTACTATGCATTGCCTTTATGGTCCTTTTTTGTTTATCTGTATTTAAGTTATGTGTGACTAAGCTTTGCTTCTCTGTGGAGCACTTTGTAAACTTTGTTTTTGACGGTGCTGAATAAATAAAGTTATTATTATTATTATTATTATTATCAATAAAGTCTCTTGGGCTATTTGACACAGCATTTTAGTTACTATGGAATTTAATAAAAGATCCCTAATTATTAAGATCCACTAGTTGGTGAAGCGTACACACATCTGTTGACTTCTAAGATGAAGTAGCGTGTGTTTCTTAATCATTTTGTGTGTGTGTGTGTGTGTGTGTGTGTGTCCCTCTCAGAGGTACAGTGTGCAGTATGGTGATCAATCAGGAGGAATCACCGGGCGGCTCTCGCGCCGGCCGACCACCGGTCATCTTCAACCCGGACTTCTTCGTGGAAAAGCTTCGCCACGAGAACCCCGACGTCTTCCTGGAGCTGGTGCTGAGTAACATCACTCGCCTCATCGACCTTCCCGGGACGGAGTTTGCGCAGCTCCTCGGCGAGGAAAGCCCCAAGACGCCAACGGGTGGAAACGGAGGCTTCTTTCGCTCCTTCAACTTCCTCAAACGCAAAGGTCAGAGGTCGACTAAATGACGTCTGTAAATCACCACCCGCAACAGTGAACGTCAGCCTCTGCCTTTATCCTCAATTTGATATTTACAATTACATTTTTTAAGCTGACAAAAACACACTGAAGGATGTTTGGTCTTGTGTTTTAATACGTTCTTTAACGTGACGTGTGAGATGCCGTCAGATGAGTTTTTTTAGCCTGAAGATCAGGTGTAAATCTGTGTTTTCTTTGTTTGTGGTGAGACTGACTGACTGTAGTGCAAATGTGCAGGGTTCATACGCTCATGGAAAACCTGGAAAAGTGGTGTAAATGTGTTATATTCATGTGTTCATGACGTTCATTTAGTTATAAATAATGAATCTGCTTTTAAAAGAAAGAGGCTCAAAATATCAGCAGCATACATACAGACATCTATATAAATGTTTATTCTTTTAATCAAACTATTGTCTCTCATTCATTTGAGTCATTTAAGGTTTACTGTATGCTTTGAATCCTCATTGTTCACTGGTCACAATGTGGATGAAGCCTGCATGTAGCAGCGCTTTGACAGTAACTTCATGAACTTAACACTAACCCTCATCTCCTCCTAATACTCTCTCAGATAAAGGTGTTGTGTTTGGAACACCGCTGACCGAGAGCTGCATTGCTCAGATCTACCAGCTCATCGAGTACCTCAGCAAAAGTGAGTCCACTAAATGCAAAAAAAACAATACGAATGTTAATCGTCTCCAAAGCGAACATCCGTAACTGCTTTGTTGGCGTTAAAAGAACAAAATCCTCTGAAGAATTATTTGATTTGAACAAATAATACACCAATGATTGCTTTTAAACCATGAACAGCCTTTTACAGGGTTCATTGGAAACCTGGAAAAGTCAAGGAAATTTGGTTTAAAGTCTTACTTGCTGACACTCCTTCTCTTCCCCCCCCCCCCCTATCTTCTACACTCAGACCTGCACGTGGAGGGCCTGTTTCGGGTCCCAGGGAACAGTATTCGGCAGCAGACCCTGAAGGACCTCCTCAACAGCGGAGCCGACGTGGACCTGAAGTCTGGAGACTTCCACCCCAACGACGTGGCCACGCTGCTCAAGACGTTCCTGGGGGAGCTGCCCGAGCCTCTGCTCACACACAGACACTTCCACGCACACCTCAAGATAGCTGGTAGGAACACTGGAAGATACAACTTTTTTTTTTTAAAAGCAACATTAGCTGGACATTTTAGAAAGAAAAATGGTATTTTACAAAGCAGGACTTCTGAATTTCATCTTCAAAGACGCAAATTCATTTTTTAAAATTGTGCAACATTGTTGCTCAACAGGAGGAACGCGGTAGCCCCTTTTTATTGTCGTGATTTGAAGTCAAGCTAACCGCGTCTTCGCCTCCAGATATGACTCTGTTCGACGAGCACGGCAACAAGACGGCGCTGCCCAACAAGGAGCGTCAGATTGAGGCGCTGCAGCTGCTCCTCCTGCTGCTCCCGCAGGCCAACCGCTCGCTGCTCAAGCTGCTGCTGGACCTGCTCTACCACACCGCCCGGCAGCAGGACAAGAACAAGATGTCCGCCTTCAACCTGTCCCTCATGTTCGCGCCGCACGTCATCTGGCCCAGAAACGTAAGAGCCGTGGTGTACGAGTGTGTGTGAGGATGAGGGCGCGGGGACCAGGTGGCTTTTAACGTATACCACATGTTTTACTTCAATAAAAACACACAATTCAAATTTTAAGGAAATAAATGATTGTATTTGTAAAATGAATCGGGTCGTTAGTAGTTTCTTTTATACGACGTAATCTGAGAGTTTAATGTAACAAGCTCATAATTCTTCTCTAATATCTATTCATGTTGTGAGAACGTCATTTACCTTCAGCCAGTACTCATGTTCACTGAGCGGAGCCTGAACGCACCATGAGAACATTATTTACCTTCAGCCAGTACTCATGTTCACTGAGCGGAGCCTGAACGCACCATGAGAACGTCATTTACCTTCAGCCAGTACTCATGTTCACTGAGCGGAGCCTGAACGCACCATGAGAACGTCATTTACCTTCAGCTAGTACTCATGTTCACTGGGTGGAGCCTGAACGCACCATGAGAACATTATTTACCTTCAGCCAGTACTCATGTTCACTGGGTGGAGCCTGAAGGCACCATGAGAACGTCATTTACCTTCAGCCAGTACTCATGTTCACTGGGTGGAGCCTGAAGGCACCATGAGAACATTATTTACCTTCAGCCAGTACTCATGTTCACTGGGTGGAGCCTGAAGGCACCATGAGAACATTATTTACCTTCAGCCAGTACTCATGTTCACTGGGTGGAGCCTGAAGGCACCATGAGAACATTATTTACCTTCAGCCAGTACTCATGTTCACTGGGTGGAGCCTGAACGCACCATGAGAACATTATTTACCTTCAGCCAGTACTCATGTTCACTGGGTGGAGCCTGAACGCACCATGAGAACATTATTTACCTTCAGCCAGTACTCATTTTCACTGGGTGGAGCCTGAACGCACCATGAGAACATTATTTACCTTCAGCCAGTACTCATGTTCACTGGGTGGAGCCTGAAGGCACCATGGGTCTGACGCTCGTTCTCCTGTTTTTAGATGACGGCCACGGACCTGAAAGACAATCTGAAGAAACTGAACAGCAGCATGGCCTTCCTCATCAAACACTCGCAGAAGCTCTTCAGGGTGAATATTGACACGACACGAGACAATTTGAAGTTAAACTTGATTTAGTTTCATTGTTTTCTGACGATAAAGACACTACATTTGGTCTCTGGAAACATCATTTGTGAGGCGTTCGATGGATAAAACAGTGACCGCCACGTCTCCTTCAGGCTCCGGGTTACCTGCGGGATTACGCCAAGATGCACTTCACTGGGACCAACGCTCTGCAGACCAAGGTGAGCCCTCACTTCCTCTTCCTCTGATCTTCCAATCAAATGCAGTTTTAGGAAAAGACGCATCACGGATGTCAAATCTGAGTAGAAACTGCACTTTTCTCCTTCAAAAAAGACAGTGAACGCAATCAATCAAATCCAAATGCAGTGGTTCTTGTTTTACGCCAACATGTCATTTCTTGGGTTAAAACTCTGACTACTTCTCACGCTTCTAATGCCTGGTCTGTATGAAATAGAGTCAAGTCCATCTTTATGGGGACGCTCCAAGTCCCTCTGTGCTCATTTTGGGCTCATCTCTTGGCCAGAAGCTACATTTTGAACCAGCGTGAACTCTTCCCTGCTCTTTGCTCTCGCTGACTTTGCCCCCCCCCCCCCCGTCCTCCTCCGCTCAGGACGACCTGGAGCTGCTGGCGGCGAGCGGCTCCCCCGCCCAGCGGGCCGCGTGGCCGCTGAAGAGGCCGGCGGTCCGGGAGCCCGGCCCTCAGGAGCAGTACCAGTCGCCGGCTCAGCAGTACACGGAGGAGGCTCTGAAGGAACTCTTCAGGCACGTCCACCACAACATGCCGGACTCGGCCAAGAAGAAGAAGCTCGTCCGGCAGGTTCGTGTCTTTTAAACGAGTCTTTTGCCTCTCTGTGTGTGTGTGTGTGTGTGTGTGTGTGTGTGTGTGTGTGTGTGTGTGTGTGTGTGTGTGTGTGTGTGTGTGTGTGTGTGTGTGTAATTTATTATTTTTAAATCAATCAAGTGTATATATATATATATATATATATATATATATATATATATATATATATATATAATATTATATATATATATATATATATATATATATAATATTATATATATATATATATATATATATATAATATTATATATATATATATATAATATTATATATATATAATATTATATATATATATATATATATAATATTATATATATATATATATAATATTATATATATATATATATAATATTATATATATATATATATATATATAATATTATATATATATATATATATATATATATATATATATAATATTATATATATATATATATATATATATATATATATATAATATTATATATATATATATATATATATATATATAATATTATATATATATATATATAATATTATATATATATATATATATATAATATTATATATATATAATATTATATATATATATATATATATATAATATTATATATATATATATATAATATTATATATATATATATATATATATATATATATATATATATATATATATATATATATATATATATATATATATATATATAATATTATATATATTTATTTTTTTTTACATGTAAACGTTGTTTCTGTCCGTCCGGCCTGCAGCTGGTCAAGCAGACGACCTCGGGTTCGACCTCTGACGAGCATCACCCGGCGGCGGCGGCTCCCGGAAAGAAACACCCGCGCTCTCGCTCCTTCGGCGGCCTCATCAAGGTACAATGACACGATGAGGAGAGAGGAGCCTAAATACAACACATCACAGCGTCTCAGCAGCTAAAGAGATGTTTAAATAACATTGTGACATCAAGACTTCCTGTGCAGTACATCAGCAGTAGAGTAGGGCTGTGAAAAAAACTTCACTTCAGTCAGGATTAACCAAATCTGCCCCAGTGCGCCGTGCGATACATTTCCTTTTTTAATATCCACTTCCACTCGCCTGTCTTGAGGCAATCTTTAAAGCTGCACAGCTGGTTTTAAAAGAAAATTGTCGTTGAAGGACTTCACACGGAAGAGTTTTAACTTGTCACTTAAACTGAAATTTAAACCTGACGTTTGTGCCGTTTCCCCCGATGCCGCTGCTCACAGCGCAGAGCTCGCGGTGAGCAGCTGACGGCGGAGAGGAGGAGCCGACACGTCTCCCCCGACCTCGTCTGCAAGGCCGGAAGGAAACACGATAAAGAGAACGCCATCCTGCAAGAGGTACGCCTATATTGACATGATCCTACAAGACGATATCTAATGCTCTGTTTCATGAAGACGATATCTAATGCTCTGTTTCATGAAGACGATATCTAAAGCTCTGTTTCATGAAGACGATATCTAAAGCTCTGTTTCATGAAGACGATATCTAAAGCTCTGTTTCATGAAGACGATATCTAAAGCTCTGTTTCATGAAGACGATATCTAAAGCTCTGTTTCATGAAGACGATATCTAATGCTCTGTTTCATGAAGACGATATCTAAAGCTCTGTTTCATGAAGACGATATCTAATGCTCTTTGTATATTTGTTACGCTTTTTTCCTCTTCTTGGTTTTGTATTATCGATTCTTTTGCCCCTGAGAGTTTCCCTTGTGTCTTTATTTATCATTTTAAATTGTTGATCCTCTTTAGTATTTGTTGCAGTGGATGAAATTGATCCTCCTCTTCCTCGTGCAGGTGAGCAGTCCGCTGCTGGGGAAGGCGGGGCTTGTGGTGAAGAACCCAGACTTCACCTTCAAGAAGGACAGAGCTCTGAAGGTTCAGGTACGACCACCTGACCCACCTGATAAACCTGATAAACCTGATAAACCTGACCCACCTGATTCACAGGAGACTTCTTCTTCTTCTTCTTCTTCTTCTTCTTCTTCTTCTTCTTATAATAAACTAGTTAAATTGTCATCTGAAAAACAGCTGAATGTCGAGTTCGATCACAACTTTATTGAGTTTTTATGACATTTCATTAGAGAACATTATTAGTTTTTTGTTTGTGGATTTATTTCTCACATTATCACAGTTTTCTTTTCACAGGAGACCCACCAGTTATTCACTGAATTAATACCAGTCTCTCTCTCTCTCTCTCTCTCTCTCTCTCTCTCTCTCTCTCTCTCTCTCTCTCTCTCTCTCTCTCTCTCTCTCTCTCTCTCTCTCTCTCAGGCCTCCCCCTGTGTGAGCAGGATGTGTTTTTCTCCTCCTCAGGAGATTTCTCTGTAACGAGCCTCCTCGTCTTCACAGTATTATTATTAATATTACAATAACTTGTGTTTTCATGGTAGTTTCTGTGTTTTACTTGTTTACTGTGAAGCTGATGAACAGCAGCTTTCCTCTTTTAAACCAGAGGAACTCTGCGTCTCCAGCAAGAGCTTCACAGCTGAATGAATCCTGCAGAGCTCCGAACAAAGTAAAGTTACACTAGAAAAATTAATCCACTCGGACGGAAAAAGAGAATTTAGTTCATGAGGATACGAGTTGATCCAAATTTCTCTTTTTTTTAAATGACTTTCTGAATTTTCTTGTATATATTAATTTTTTTACCACATGAATTCTGGTGTCTGTGGTACTTTGGACTTGTTAAGTGTGGCTTCAGCCGCATGGGGTCAGAGACCCCATGCTGGAAGCACACTTCATGTTCTCCTGCGGGCTTATTATTATTATTATTCTTCTTATAGTCAAACCACTACTCCTCCCAGAGCGTTGCCAGCACATGCGCAAAAATTACATCGAAACGTGCGGTTTGCGCGGGAATCGTGAGCTATGACTTTTCTAGGAGATTCGCCCGTACGTTTTCCCGAAAAATGCAAAAAACATTAAAAAAATTTCACGAAACGTTCGTAGAGGGTGGCGCGCCAATTAACAGAGTGAGAAGAAGCGACAGAAACTGTTAAAAAAATAAAACGTATTTTGTCTTTACTCCCACAATGTTCACTCTTCATACACCATTGTTGGATAGAAACGTTGGAAATCTTGTCTTCTGTCATAAACTGTGGTCGATAGGAATCCAACGGACTCAGACGTCTTGAAATCGGACTGAATGTGAGAGAAAGTCCACCTCGCTCTGCCATCCGCCGCCATGTTAAATCTCCCTCCAAAGCCACGTCTCCCCTGAAGCTCGTACCTGATTTGTAAATCGCCCGTACAGACACATGTTTTATCGTACAGACTCGCCAGTCACAGTATCTGTTCATCAGGTCTTCCTAACGCTCAATATGCGATATCGAAGCAATAGTGGCTTTTAAAGTACCATTTTTTTAAAATAGTTTGAAAGGAGTTCCACAGTATTTAGGTCTATTAAGCTCAGCGTAAGGAAGTCCCTTTGAAGTCATCACCATGGCAACCTTTGATCTAACGACCCACAGGTGTTCTCGTTAGGGCAGTTTAACAGACACACAGACACTTACACACGCACACACAACACAGATGACTTCTGTCTCTCTGTCTGTTTGTCTCACACACACAGACACACATACACACACACAAACAAACAAACACATACACAAACACACACACACACAGACACACAAACACACACACACAAACAGACACATACACACACACAGACACACACAAAGACGTTTACGTGTGTTTTATATTGTGTAGTTGTCAACACTGTGATCATTAATAAGGTCATATGATATTTCATATACGTTTGTGTGTGTTCAGGACGTTCAGTAGTTTATTTCCTTAAGTCCACAGTCCAGTCTGCCTCTAATCAGTCTGCTGGCGCTCACTTGGTCACCATGACGACGGCAGCACACAGGTGCTTCATATCAGCCAATCAGTTTAACACACAAACCAACTCAAGTGCTTTGGAAGAGAGACGGGCGTCAGAAACAAAAGCTATATATTGCGAGGTCTTACGGCAGTAGTAGCCACACTTTCAAAATTTCTTGCGAAATTTTCTAGTTCCCCTTTATGATTGTGTTCTCACAATAATTAGATTTAATAACCTTGATATAACAGAACCAGCAAGCATTATGAAATAATGTCTAATGAAGCCCGACGCTCAGCGCTGCCTCAACGGGACTAACTTAAAGCAAACAGTGGGCGGAGCCTCTGCTTTGGGGCGGGGCCTCTGCTTTGGGGCGGGGCCTCTGCTTTGGGGCGGAGCCTCTGCTTTGGGGCGGGGCCTCTGCGTTGGTCGCTTCTTTTTTCAGCTACTGTTTCCGAATCTGTGACGACTAGCAAGCTAAGCTAACGTCTGCTGTGGAGCGTGTTTACATGTTGTACAGGTTTTTTATTTTTGTATCTGTTATGTCTTCATTTAGAAACTGTGATGTTGTTGTTTGTTGGTACGATGTGTCTTAACTCGTTACTGCAGGAGCGCTTCTCAGCGAGTCACTTTATTCTCCAAAATCATCCTGAAATGAAAAACAGGATTTTTATTTTTTTTTTGCTCGATGATCATTTTTCATCTTAAAACAAACTTTGTGAATCAAACCTCACAGGACTTAAAATGTTTTTATTTATTTACTTTGGTTTCTTTGACGTGTCCTCCGTCTGGTTGGCCGCGTGGTGGGAAGATGTTTGTGTCGATGGTTTAATGAAAGTTGGTTTTAGCTGGTTGGAATGAGCAGAACTCAGAAGGGAACCCGTCTGGGACTTCCATTGTTTCTTTTGGTTGCCGTTACGTAAAAAAGTCAGTCGGTGAAGATGCTGATGCATCGCCGTGTTTTTAACAGACAGTATATTACATTTAATACCTTTTAAAAAAAAAAAAAAAAAATCTATATTCTCTGTTCTTTCAGCTTTTCCCCCTTCGTGGTTTGACTGAACTGAATTCTGCTCATTTAGCTTGTGGAGCGCCGACGGAACCACCGGGACCAGCTCCTGTAACACACACACACACACACACACACACACACTCCCACACGCCCCCCGTGTGGGGACCCTGTTCCCGGTGCGTCCCGTCTCCAGAGGGTGTCGTGGACGTCGTAGCGATGGTTTGTTGAACGTGACGCTGGAACGCCTTTTTTCTTCATTTTATTATTTTCCACACAGGATTTTTTTCTTTATTATTTCGAAATGAACGCGACAGGATTCCTTTTGGAACTGGATCCTTGTTCTCGTGACGTCTCCTCGTCCTGTGTGTGTTTTTTTGAAAGGAGAGCTAAATTGTATTGTGTCGTATATTTATTGCCGTTTGGGAAATGCAAATGTCTTTGAGCGCGATTGAAGCTACGTTGATTCTTTTTTCATTTGTCTACTTCTGTTCTTCAGAAGAGAGCCGTTACATTCTGTGTGGTGTGAACATGTTTTATATTGGAACGCCCCCCCTTTCATGTGTTCACATCAGTCTGTGTGTGTCTCTTCTACATAAATGTGAATCCTTCTAGTTACTGATCTCTTGCTGGTCGCGTCCCTGCAGGCTCGCTCCGTCTGGTCTCACCTGTGGAAATCTTTTTTTTGTATTTCACTGTAAAATAAGTTCCTTTTTGTACATACAGCACATTGGATTCCTCTGTGAACCCTTTGCATTAAAACCTTTTACCTGTTTCCTACAAAGCGTTTGCTTTTTTTTTCAATTGTCAATCGATTGTATTGTTTTGTTAAATTTTTCCAGCTTTTGCGTAGAAATGCAAAGGGGGGAAATGAAACAAGTGTAGTGCTCGTGTTTGCCCGCTAGAGGGAGCTATCAAACAACGCACAGGCACGTCACACATCATGTCGCTGTTTAAATTGACTTTAACTCTGTTGAACATATTGATTGTAACGATAGTAACATCCTGTCTTATTGGCGCCCCATTGAGAAACTCCCTCTCTCCCTCCAGGGGGGTCAGAGGTCAGGGCTCAGCCAGCGACGGTGCTGGTAGGGATTCAGCCGGTTGCTCAAAGGTTCTCAGATAGCAGCCGACTCCTACGTGTCATCTATGAAAGGAGCTGGAAGCAATGACAGCATCACATTTCACCACGTTGAGCGTTAATTGTGACCTTAATTCTCCTCGTCTTGCTCGTTTTTATTTATTTATTTTTTTTAACCTTTTGGTCGACTAAAAACGGAGCTATTTTCCTTGCTGATATTGTCTCGATACACGGAAGCCGAGCATCGATCTTTTATTCATTATCAATCAATTCTAAAATTGTTGGTCCTCGAATAATAAGAATCAATTGCTTTTCCAGCCCACTAGATGTCGTGTTGTAAATGTGATATATCGTGATACTCAATATATCGCAATAATGTTCACGTGGGTTTTTTTTCACGTGAATTCAGTTTTTTTTTTTGGGCTCAGTGCAACTAAAAACACTCAAATGAGTTAAGCAGAAATCTAAAATAGTATATGTTTATTTTTTATCTGTGTGTTTATTATCAGTTGAACTTTCGCAACTTCCCACAGCTCGAGGTGACATCTTCAAATTGCTTGTTTTTTTAATTTTTTTTTTTTAGATATTTCCGTTTCTCATGAAGGACTCAGAAAAAGCAGCAACTTCTCTCGTTTGATGACCAAAAGGTTGAAGGAACCTCGTGCATTCTGTGCATTATGGCGTGATAACATCCTGCCCTCTAAAACCGTCGGATGTGCCATCATGCTGCGAAGACCTGAACATGCGTCTTGTAAATTCTCGCGAAACAGAAAAGTCTTGTTTTGAATGCACCACGTGGACGTGACATTCAGGGACTTTATGCGGACGTTTTTTTTGTGAATCGCCGCATTTTCAGACCAAAGCATCTGCTCCGTCGATCCGGAAATCAATTCAGACGCGTCTGGAGTAAATACATAAAGACCCACCCACCCAGAAGGCTATTAGGGCCCCAGATACGAGCCCCCCCCCCCCCCTCCTTTTGTTGCAGATTATCGCCCTGATGACTCATTCGGTTCAGCCACTCGGCCTGCGGACGATTTGTTTTCCGTCACTTCTGAAGAGCTCCGGGTTAAACGAACACACAAAAAGAGTTGTTTTATTATGGAAATGAACTGGAAACCGTGTCTTAAAACACACAAATGTAACTGAACATACATGAACATACGTGTATTTCACTGCATATTTATGTTTCTGTGACGGTCATCGTGCATCCAGCCGTCTGGAGAACAGCAACGTGCAGGTTTTATGCACTTGAAAGAAATGTCGGCATCGTACGTTGCGTTGTCTTGTGACAACGTTACACGTCACGCTACAATGTCCGTTAAAGTTGTTGCGTTGTTACGTTACAGATGTTGCGTTTCGTTGTTGCTTTACGTTGTTACGTTGTTGCTTTCCGTTGTTGCTTCATGTTGTTACAGTACAGTTATTGTGTTACAGTTGTTGCTTTATGTTGTTGCTTTACATTGTTGCCTTACTTTGTTACATTGTTATGTTACGTTGTTGCTTTATGTTGTCATGTTACAGTTGTTGCTTTACATTGTTGCGTTACAGTTGTTACGTTAGTTGTTACGTTCCAAACAATGTGGCCATGAATATTGTTCAGAATCAGCAAACTTCACTTTGAGCTCTGGAAATTGTGTCAGTGGATTCTTGAATCATGACGTTATTCATTATTATTTCTTTGCACTGATACAGATTTAGTTTTTAATATATCCGTAAAGGCAGTGAACTCTCTCACCCTCCACCACAGTCCTGATGATTAACTTCCCCTTTCCCCTACTCCTCTTCCTCCTCCTCCTCCTTCTTGGTAAAATGGCAATCTCAAAAAAGGAAAGAAAGCCCAAGGCAGCATTTCTGTGGAGATTACCTAAAAAAAAAAAAAAAAGAATTTGAATTTCAGAGCCAGTGAATTCATAATAGACCTCTGAGTAAGCTCTGTGGCAGCTTATGGCATTCCAGTTATGCCAGTCACACACACACACACACACACACACACGTACACACACACACGTACACATACACACGCACACACACTTTTACAATATTTTCTTCCAACAAACTGTTTCTCATCTTTTTTTTTTGTCCTTTTCACTGAAGCCTCCCGGTCGGATGCTTCAGTGTGATCACGATTTCCTCTCCTCTTCCCTCCCTCCCTCCCTCCCTCCCTTCCTTCCTCCCTCCTCGTTGTGTCCATGCAGCCTTTGGGCTCTTCTCTTGCCCCAGGGAGGAGAGAGAGAGAGACCGTGTGTGGGCGAGAGAGATAGACGTCCAGGGAGAGAGGGAGGAAAAGGCTGCCGTCACTGGAGGTGGCGGCTCCCGCTACTGCTGTCACTGAATAGATGTGAGTTCACTCCGGGTGCTGTGTGTGTGTGTGTGTGTGTGTGAGTGTGTGTGACTGGAGGGGTTGAGGGGGGGTGCGGGCGGCGGCGTGGGAGGAGTCACGATGCTGTTATTTGTAAAAGCTTTTGATGGATGATTGCTCTGTGTGTGTGTGTGTGTGTGTGTGTGTGTGTGTGTGTGTGTGTGTGTGTGTGTGTGTGTGTGTGTGTGTGTGTGTGCGTGCGTGCGTGTTTGTGTGTGACAGAGGAGGGAGTGAGGGAGTCCCCCCCTTTCTTTCTTTTTCTTTTTTCTAGTGGCTCACTGTTCAGTGCACAATGACTCAATGAAAAGTGGAGGGGAGAGGCAAACACACTGTACGGCAGAGAGAGAGAGAGAGAGAGAGAGAGAGAGAGAGAGAGAGAGAGAGAGAGAGAGAGAGAGAGAGAGAGAGAGAAGAGAGAGAGAGAGAGAGAGAGAGAGAGAGAGAGAGAGAGAGAGAGAGAGAGAGAGAGAGAGCACACGGGAGAGTAGAAGAAGAGGAGAAGCCAACTGGAGGGAGCTCTTAAGCCGGAGACGAGAAGAAGAAGAGGATATTCTTGTCTTCTTTCTTTGGCATCAAGTTGAACTTCACCTGCTGCTGCTCTGCCGTCTTTCTCAGCCTCTTTCAGCCGTTCACTCGTTTGGACTTTTTGAGCGTTTTCGTCCACTTTGGACAGAGTCGTCCTTCTACTGGTGCTGCTGGTCGTCCTGTTACTGGTGCTGCTGGTGCTGCTGGTGGCTGTCAGTCAGTCGTCCCTCTGGAGAGAAGGATGATGGTGAAGGACGGCGGAGGATCAGCCGGCTGGTTTCTGCAGCGTGGCCGAGTGCCGCAGGACCGCGGGATGCCCGCCGTGCCGCCCCCCCCGGGCAGGGCTCACGCATCCGGGCCGCAGAGGGTCCTGGCGTGGGGCGTCCTGATGCTGCTGCTAGCGGCGGCAGGCCGGGGCGGCGTGGGGGCGTGCCCCGCTCCCTGCAGCTGCCTGGGGAACACGGTGGACTGCCACGGCCTGGGGATCCACGCCGTGCCCAGAAACATCCCCAGAGGGACCGAGAGGCTGTGAGTAGTTGTACGCCAACCACGTGTGTGTGTGTGTCTGTGTGTGTGTGTGTGTCTGTGTGTGTTCATATTATTCTAGACTCCCACGTCCTCACAAGTATCTTAAAACCTGCACTTATCCGCGTGGTTTTGTGTGTGTTTGCATGCTTTACGTGTCGTTCCTGCTTCTTCTCTTCGTGCTCCTTTCAGCTCCCTTCACCGGTAGTCTGTTTAACTTCCTATCACACGCACGCACACACACACACACACACACACACACACACACACACACACACTCACATTCACACTCTTTGACTCTCGTCATCACTGCCTCCTGATCGTGCCATCTTTCCACCGTTCTCACATCGTTCAGCTTACGAATTCCTCATCGCCTATTAGCGAGAAATTTTCCTCGTCCACTCATCTCATTTCCTCGTCCACTCATCTCATTTCCTCGTCCACTCATCTCTCTGCACCTCGTTCAGCTGAAGGTTCATCGGGGAGCCTCTGAGGTTCTTTAAATCTTGTGTTTGCCAAAGATGTCTTCACGTCTGTTGACAACACGTCGCTCAGGCGTGAGAAAAGCATAAAAAACAAACTAAGAAATGACAAAAGGAACCCGACGCTTCTCCTTCCTGTGTCTGTTTTTCAAAGTAAAAGTGTGGCGCTCACTACACAACATAATGTGTGTGCGTATGGTTGAAAACCATTCATGTGTTAAAGCTGCATTCTCTCTCCTGACCACCAGGGGGCGACTCCTCTGGTTGTATAGAAGTCTATGCTTCATGTGTTAAAGCTGCATTCTCTCTCCTGACCACCAGGGGGCAACTCCTCTGGTTGTATAGAAGTCTATGCTTCATGTGTTAAAGCTGCATTCTCTCTCCTGACCACCAGGGGGCGACTCCTCTGGTTGTATAGAAGTCTATGCTTCATGTGTTAAAGCTGCATTCTCTCTCCTGACCACCAGGGGGCGACTCCTGTGGTTGTATAGAAGTCTATGCTTCATGTGTTAAAGCTGCAGAAACCCAGGATGGCGACGGGTCAATTTGCACAAAAAACCCCCAAAGTGACGGTTTTGTTCATCCTCTCAAAAATAGCTGCACTGCATTCTGGTCCGCCGCCGATGCTGATGGCGTCCTAATTGGCATCTCTCTACTCGTTCTGCAGTCATTTTCTCTCTTTGTGCCGTCGAACGTCTTTCTGAAATGAGCCTCGCTGCAGCGGAACAGAGTTCAGCCCTTTTGACAATTATGAACACGAAAGAAAGGAAGATGTGCCCAAAGAAATGAGCCCGGAAACACACGTCATGTCACCAATATCTTCAAGATTTTACTTTCTTATGAAAAAAAATCGAATGACCATTTCATCAGTGTGTATGTGTGTGTGTGTATATATATAAAGGCAAACACTGTGTACATTCTGTATGGCTATTTCAGTGCAGGCTGAACGTGTGTGTGTGTCTATGTGTGTGTGTTCATTTCAGGTTCGAGAGTGCCTGTGTGTGTGTGAATAATTGATGATTGTCAGGGGTGCCCGGCAGAGATACATTATCCTTCCTCCTCTCTGGTTCACTGTAGCGTGGAGGATGTTTCCCCTCTGAGGCTGATAGCTTCATGATCGGTGGACGAAGGCCTCGGGGCCCCGACCCCCCTGTCCAAGACAAATGAAAAGAACTCTGAGGCTGTAGACCTCGCTCGTTTCCCTTTCCAAGTCATCGTAACTCGAGTGAAAGGGTGAAGCACTTTATTGTGTTGCCTGCTGCCCCGATGGTTTTCATCCCGCTGGAGCGGAAAGATGTAATTCATGTCATGAAAGTTCAAACCGTAACGTTTTACATTTAATGTGCCGGGTCCACATCAGCCTGACACTGGTCCGATACAACAGGTGTGGGATCTGGCCCCCATCTGGCAAGGCAATTTGTCATTTTATCCCCCACACCAAAAAAAAAAACTGCATCCAGGATGTATTTCAAGTCCTGAAGCTAAAGTCTTTCGGCCCAGAGTTTCGTCTCGAAGGAGTTGATCTTTTGAGTGCTTGTTGTACTTTCAGTGAGTCGTAGCTCCATCAGAGGTCTGCAGACCCTCACCTGGATTCATCTTCAAGTCGGAAGTCACGTTCAGGGATCATTTATACCTCGTAGCCCGTTTGGGACGCGACGAGAGAACAAAACAAGAACATTGGATTTGAACACGAACAGAAGATTTTGTCTATTTTTAAAAATATTTTTAGACCCAATGACTTCAATGAGGGCTGCTCTTACTGGGAAGTTGAATTATTGTAAAAGTCGGGTTACGAGCCGCTGACACCTTCGGTGTGTGTCCACGCTAGCTCCACGCTGTAGCCAGCTAGCGCTGCTGCAAGTTCCCCGCTAGCTCTACGTTATCCACCGAAGGTAGCGGGACCAGCTCGATGCCCGACTCGGGCAGCGGTGATGCGAGCAGCAGCAGCAGCAGCAGCAGTGGGGAGCTAGCAGCAGTGCTAGGTTGCTACAGCGGGGAGCTAGCATGGACACACACCGAAGGTAGGAGCTTTTACGGTACCTTAAGAAAACTAAAGAAATCTGCCGATTCTCAGGTGTCTCTTATCCAGCGGCACCGTGAGACGGATCAGGAAGTTGTAATACCTCCGTTTGGCCACTGTGTGAAATTTGTCTTCAAACATGGCGCTCTTCCTGGAGGCTTGTGCGTCTAGAGTTTTTGTTATCAAGATTTTAATATAATTATTTTCCCTCTGAAAACCCCCGGAGCTGAACGACATTTCTCTTTAAACAGCGAACAACCTTTTGCGTCTTCGGTCCTCGAGATGATGACGCTGCTCAGCGGTCCCCGAATCGACGGTTTGTGTAAGTGTGTGTGTGTGTGTGTGTGTGTGTGTGTGTGTGTGTGTGTGTGTGTGTGTGCGTGTTCGACGCTCCCAAAGTGAACTCACACTGTGCTCTGTGAACCATCCGGAGCGCCGCAGACGTCTCTCCTGGAAAGACTTTCCCAACGCTTCCGATTATTCCGACACATTCCTCCGCGATTAGAATCACAATTTCAGACAGTTTTCTCAAAGAAAAACCCTGTGTGAGTGTGTGTGTGTGTTTGTGTGTGTGTGTGTGTGTGTGTGTGTGTGTGTGTCTGTTTGTGTGTGTGTGTCCACCGTCCTGCAGACACGAGGCCGCCTCCGCCCCGCAGTAACTCATTAAATAGCTATTTGTTAAAGGGCTTGTCGTCCAATTAGCATGTAAAGTGATCTGAGTGTGTGTCAGCTGGACAGCTCGCCACTGGAGAGGGGTGGGGGGGGGGGGGGGGGGGGGCGTTACTGATGTGTGTGTTTGAGAGAAAGACACCGAGTGTGTGTACAGTATTCCCTGGGAGACGGGCAGCAATAAGACGGTAATTCATCAAGGTGACTGCACCAGTCCAGCTAAACACACACACACACACACACACACACACACACACACACACCCTCCTTCCTCGTTGGATTGTCATGGCAAAGCGGGAGAAATGGATGCCCCCGTGGGCCCCGACGAGCCGGGTCATCTGAGCCGGGGACGAGGACGTCTGAGGAAACGAGTGGACTCAAAGGTTTCCTGAGTGTCTTAAAACTTCGTACTCCAGGAAAAAGCAGTTTTTCACCCAGATTGGATGTTTCCTCTCATCATGTTGGTGTATTTTACTGCTCCAGCTCGCTCCGATAAAGTATTGCTGGCGCTCTTGCAACAAGGACAGTTTGGTTGAAGAACTTTTTATTTAGTATTATTTCGTGGGCTATTAATAATAATGAGTAACGGCCATTAAGGGGTTGACGTGGTAAGAAAGTAGGCGTATACATGTTTAAAAAAAAACTGTTAAAGTAACCAGATGATTTTCTTTTTCCTCCGTTTCTTTATCACTTCCCAATCTTTATCGCTCTCTTTCTCTTTCTCCCTCACACACACACACACACACACACACACACACACACACACACACACACACACACACACACACACTTCTTGTTTCATTAGCAGTGGCTGCCAACTCAGCTTCTCTCTCAGTCTCTTTATAATCATTTTACCATTTCGCCCGCAGCCTCTCAGTGGGGAAAGATGCCGCTAATGAAGTGTCATTAGATGTGTGTGTGTGTGCGTGTGTGTGTGTGTGTGTGTGTGTGTGTGTGTGTGTGTGTGTGTGTGTGTGTGTGTGTGTTAGTCACATCCACTCTGCTGCATCTGGGGAGAAAGATGTGATGAGGGCGGTGAACAGGAGGAGGTAGAGAGGAGGATGATGATGATAAGAAAAGAGGTGTTGCAACAAAGATTGCTTTTTTTCCATCTGCAGTGCAGTTTCCTCCGGTGTTGACTCGGCCGCCTGAGAGTGTCGTCATGTGACCAAAGAAAAGACCGAAACCAGCCCGGGGTGACCCAGAAGGGTTCTGGTTCAGGGATGAGGTGTATTTAAAGACAGGGGTTCAGTGAGAAACGTGTTTGTTTGACTTTAAATGTCTTAATCCTCGCGACGATCCGAGAGGATCAGGCGGCGTTGAAACGAGTGACGCCAATGCGGAAGATAAAGCTTGACGGGTTGAAAGCACCACGTTGTCTATTGTGTCTTTAAAAAAAAAGATGTCGACGGCCAAAATGCCGAACTCGGGGTCATAAAAATACGCTTTGCGCTCCACGGTCCTTAAACGTTTGTTGCGCTTCAACAAATCCCCCAAAGAGGAAAGAAGACCTTCACTCTTCTGGACTCGCAGGTTTTTTAGATACTCGACTGTCATTGAGGAATTTCTGTCGAGGCTCAAACGGAGTATCGATGTTCGATACTCGGCTCTCTTCCGGGTGAGCGCCTCTCCTCGCTGTATGTCTTATATCTTCACCCTCCTCCTCCTCCTCCATGTCAGATCCAACGGTGGGCGAGCGGATCAACTGCCTCACTGCCCACGAGGCTGTGTGTGTGTGTGTGTGTGTGTGTGTGTGTGTGGGTGTGTGTGTGTGTGTGTGTGTGTGTGTGTGTGTGTGTGTGTGTGTGTGTGTGAGAGAGACGCGTTCTGCTTTAATGAGCTATTGTTCGGCCGAGTCGCCACTCGAGGGGGAGTCTGCCGCTCGGCTGACCTCTGACCTCGCCGCGCCGCCGCAAAACTGCATTAACCACGCCTCGTGTTCACCTCGTTCCTCGTGGCTCTTTTTTCTTTTTTTTTTTACCTCCTCCTCCTCCCGAAGACCAATCCTCTGAGGATTTTTACAATCAATGTCCGCGCGCGTGTGTGTGTGTGTGTGTGTGTGTGTGTGTGTGTAGGCGTTCTCGCAGCGTGCGACAACATGGCCGTCGCCTCCTCGCGGTGCGTCTCCCCTCCCTCGTGCTTGTTGTTTCTTTTTTTTTTTCCGCCCGTGCGGTCAAACTGTCGGGTGATTTCACACACATCCAGGGAGCGGTTCTGGACCCCCCGCCACGACCCGCCTCCACCCATCCGTCCCCTCCCTCCGTCCCAGCCAATCCCCTGCTCCTGCCCCCACCCCCAACATCCACCACCACCTCCTCCATCCACAGACTGTAAGACCTCCAAAAGACTTGACAATATTTTCGTTTCCACTTCCAAAATTGTCACATAGGCTCGACTCCAGTTCTGAATCCCCAGCACCAGCTTGTGTCTGGATGGAAACGGGTGTCGTTGGGCCTTTTTCCTCGATACCGGCGGTAAAGCGAAACCTGTAAACAAACCTATTTTCAGGCCTCATGAGTAAATGAAGAAGTGAATTATACAGTTTTTATGGCGGTATAGGCGCCACAGTTTTCAAGGAGTTAAAACAATACCTGTGCCTGGTTTGGTTAAAAGTCATGAAAATTCGGTTTAAAGTCATGGAAATGTGGTTTTAAAGTCATGGAAATGTGGTTTAAAGTCATGAACATTTGGTTTAAAGTCATAAAAATTTGGTCAAAAGTCATTAAAATTCAGTTAAAGGTCATGAACAATTGGTTAAAAGTCATGAACAATTGGTTAAATTCATGAACAATTGGCTAAAGTCATGAACAATTGGTTTAAAGTCATGAACAAATTGGTTTAAAGTCATGAACAATTGGTTAAAAGTCATAAACAATTGGCTAAATTCATGAACAATTGGTTTAAAGTCATGAACAATTAGTTACAAATCATGAACAATTGGTTTAAAGTCATGAACAATTGGTTTAAAGTCATGAACAATTGGTTAAAAGTCATAAACAATTGGCTAAATTCATGAACAATTGGTTTAAAGTCATGAACAATTAGTTACAAATCATGAACAATTGGTTTAAAGTCATGAACAATTGGTTTAAAGTCATGAACAATTGGTTTAAAGTCATGAACAATTGGTTTAAAGTCATGATCAATTGGTTAAAAGTCATGAACAATTGGTTAAAAGTCATAAACAATTGGTTAAAAGTCATGAACAATTGGTTAGAAGCCATGTATATCCAGTGGTATCAGTGTGTATGAACCTGTCTCGGCCATCGGTGGCCGTTGGCTCCGTGTCATAGTTCTGACCTCTGGATGGAGGCCGGCCTGCTGATCTTCAGCCAAACCTCAGGTCCTGCTCTGGTCCCACTGGGAGGAAACCACCACCACCAGCAGTATAACGGTGGAAGCACGGAGAGGAACCAACGCAACTCTCCACACTGTGCATGCTGGGATTTAACGATAAATCATAGGAAACTCCTGAAAAAGAGAAATTGCACTGAGAACAAATCGAAAAAAAATACTTATTTTTTTAAACGACTCCAAAACTCATTTCCTTTTAACCCTTCAGGGTCTGAGGCCGTTTTCTCGATTTTACATAATTCCTTAATTTCATCTTTTAAGGCTCTTGCATATGAGACACATGCTCATGTGTCACATCTAAAATACACACAAACACATACAAAACCCACAACATCTCTCTCTCTCTCTCTCTTTCTTCTTTCTTTCTTTCTTTCTTTCTTTTAAACGGGACAAGACAAGGTCAGGACTCTGCTCCACCCATTACAGTAGTACAGGAACATGACACCACACACACACACACACACACACTCGCACACACACACCACACACACACACACACAGGTACACGCACACACACATGGCTCAGTTTACCTCTCCTCCCACAAAGCCTCGTGGGAAGAGTGACATCATCCCTTCTCTTTCTCCGCAGCCGTCAATCAAAGCAGACAATGAGGTCGTG
>NW_027176054.1:1397720-1405220 GCF_023055335.1 Clinocottus analis
TGTGTGTGTGTGTGTGTGTGTGTGTGTGTGTGTGTGTGTGTGTGTGTGTGTGTGTGTGTGTGTGTGTGTGTGATAATTACTTGTATTTGCATTTGTACTGTATGATTGTCTGTGTGTGTTTGTCTGTGTGCACTTGCATTTACACATGAGCTAATTACACCCAGCTGCACTTGTGAATGGTTGTTGTGTGTGTGTGTGTGTGTGTGTGTGTGGGGGAGTGTGGGAGTTCAGGCCGTCATGCCTGTCCAAAGTAAAGCTGACAGTCGTCACTGAGGGGGAAAGAAACACACACACGATGAACACACACAAACACACAACGAAAACACACACACACACACGATGAAAACACACACATAAGAAGAAAAAGCTGCCGCCAATTTAGCCACGCTGAGAAGACCTCTGCAGTATTTACTGTAGTTTGGTTCTTCTTCTTTCTTCTGTGTGTGTCTCCAGCTCGTGTGTGTGTGTGTGTGTGTGTGTGTGTGTGTCTCCAGCTCGTGTGTGTGTGTCTCCAGCTCGCTGGCCGTGAACATGAACCCGGGCGTTCCTTCGTGTCAGCGCGCTCTGCGGCCTTAATGTGTGTTGAGTTAAGGGGGCGGCCATGTTTCCTCTTGGATGTTGTGTGTGAGGCTAATATTTAGTGTGTGTGTCTGTCTGTGTGTGTGTGTGTACGCGGTCGGACGTTTATTCATTTCATTGTTCTCTGTAATATTGTGACATTTATATATTTTATTCGTACATTTCAATAGGTTTATTAAACTGAGTCCTAAGCCCCGCCCCTTCCTGACGATCGTCTACGGAACTAAAAACATCTTTTTTTTACAATTGTTATTTTATTTTTTCCCGGCTGGTCTCTCTGTGTTCTCTCTCTCTCTCTCTCTCTGTGTTCTCTCTCTCTCTCTCTCTCTCTCTCTCTCTCTCTCTCTCTCTCTCTGTCTCTCTCTCTCTGTGTTCTCTCTCTCTCTCTCTCTCTCTGTGTTCTCTCTCTCTCTCTCTCTCTCTGTCTCTCTCTCTCTGTGTTCTCTCTCTCTCTCTCTCTCTCTCTCTCTCTCTCTCTCTGTCTCTCTCTCTCTCTCCGTCTCTCTCTCTCTCTCCGTCTCTCTCTCTCTCTCCGTCGCTCTCTCTCTCTCTCTCTCCGTCTCTCTCTCTGTCTCTCTCTCTCTCTCTCTCTGTCTCTCTCTCTCCGTCTCTCCCTCCGTCTCTCTCTCCGTCTCTCTCTCTGTCTCTCTCTCTCTCTCTCTCTGTCTCTCTCTCTCCGTCTCTCCCTCCGTCTCTCTCTCCGTCTCTCTCTCCGTCTCTCTCTCTGTCTCTCTCTCTCTCTCTCTCTCCGTCTCTCCCTCCGTCTCTCTCTCCGTCTCTCTCTCCGTCTCTCTGCCGGTCGAGCGGTTTCCTTTGAGAGACGATAGAAGATATGAGAGCACAACCAGAACAAAGGAAACCGAGGGGAGAGAGAGAACCTACGCACCGCTGGACGAGCAGAGGAACCCACGTCTGACCCGAGAGACGAGAAGTTTACCTTTCTCACCCTCCTCTGTGAGGGTGGGGGGGGGGGGGGGAGGGGGGGAAGGTGGGGGAGGATATTGAAACGGTGGGGGAGACGGTGTAACAATGAGAGGATGAAGAGGAGCGAGGAAGGACAGAGTGGAGGGAGGACACGGACACAACGGATCAGACACACACACACACACACACACACACACACACACACACACACTCCAGCTGTGACCGCTCTGTTTCCCTGCAGTAAACATCATATTCAGCCTGCTGGTGTCCTGGCAACAGACATCTAGACAACCTCATGGGAAAGCATCTTTAATGTGTGTGTGTGTGTGTGTGTGTGTGTGTGTGTGTGTGTGTGTGTGTGTGTGTGTGTGTGTGTGTGTGTGTGTCCCTCAGAGATCTGAGTGAGAACGGCATCCAGGCCGTCCCGAGGAGAGCCTTCAGGGGAGCAACGGAGCTGAAGAACCTGTGAGAGGAAACACACACACACACACACACATGCTCACACACATGCTCACACACACACACACACAAATGCTCACACACACACGCACACATGCTCACACACACATACTTACACACACACAGACACAAATAATATTGTAATTAGTTTTATAAACTTTGACATTTCAGAATAAAAGTCATTAGTTTTTGTAATAAAAGTGATTTTATTTTAAGACACAAAATCATTAAAAGTCAAATATTTATTTAATAATCTGAGAATAAAATGAAAGAAAATGAATCATACATTTTTTTTGTGAAAGTAATGAACAAATCACAGTACACTACTACTGGAGTACACACTACGTAGTACTGTACTGTGTACCTGATGAATACCTTCATCTACTGCGTACCTGATGAATACTTTCATGTACTTGTACTTCAGTCAGCTGGATAAAAACCTCATCAGCTGCATCGAGGAGGGAGCGTTCAGAGCACTGAGGTCTCTGGAAGTACTGTGAGTACTACACAACCTCTTGAGTACTACACAACCTCCTGAGTACTACACAATGTTCATGTATTTTCTACACAGTAACGCTTTACGTACCCCCTCAGTACTCTAAACAACAACAACATCAGCACCATCCCGGTCTCCAGCTTCAACCACATGCCGAAGCTCCGCACCTTGTGAGTCACAGCACTACGTTACCCAGAATGCAACAGTCTGGAAGCACAACCACGATGAGACGGCGGGATTCTTACCAATGCTTGTTTGTTTTTTCGTCACTTCACGTCTCGCTTCCTCATGTCCTTAATCGTCCTTTCCTATCTCCTACAACACTTCCTTCCCTCCTCTGTTACGCCCTCCTTCCTTCATGCTTTCCCACCTTCCTCTGCATCCTTCCTCTTCTCTTTTACTCTTCCTCTTCGCTCATTTCCTTGTGTACTTCCACCCCCCCCCCCCCTCCAGCCGTCTCCACTCTAACTCCCTGCGTTGTGACTGTCACCTGGCCTGGTTGTCTCCGTGGCTCCGTCAGCGGGCGGCTCTGGGCCTCTACACTCAGTGCAGCGCTCCTCCCACGCTGAGAGGCCTCAACCTGGCCGAGCTGCGCAAGAGCGACTTCGCCTGCTCAGGTACGGCGGCGGCGGCTGCGGCGGCGGCTGCGGCGGCGGCTGCGGCTGCGGCTGCGGCTGCGGCGGCGGCACATTTGTGGGTCAGACTAGTGCGGCCTTCGGAGATTCTAAACCTTCTGTTTGTTTGCTCGTAGGCGGCGGCGGCAGCGCCTTCGTCCAGCCGTGCAGCCTGGCGTCCGGCTCCTGCCCCCCCATGTGCTCCTGCAGCAACAACATCGTGGACTGTCGGGGGAGGGGCCTCACCGCCATCCCCGCCCACCTGCCGGAGGCCATGACTGAGATGTGAGCCTCCTCTGGTTGTATAGAAGTCTATGCTTCATGTGTTGAAGCTGCATTCTCTCTCTTGACCACCAGGGGGCGACTCCTCTGGTTGTATAGAAGTCTATGCTTCATGTGTTGAAGCTGCATTCTCTCTCCTGACCACCAGGTGGCGACTCCTCTGGTTGTATAGAAGTCTATGCTTCATGTGTTGAAGCTGCATTCTCTCTCCTGACCACTAGGGGGCGACTCCTCTGGTTGTATAGAAGTCTATGCTTCATGTGTTAAAGCTGCATTCTCTCTCCTGACCACCAGGGGGTCGACTCCTTGGTTGTATAGAAGGTGCTGCAATAGTCTGACGGGACAAAAGGCCTTTTATGAATATTGCATGTGGACTAAAGGGTTTGAAAGGAACCTGCAGACTCTCCGCTGGCTGTCTGCTGGAGGTAAATCATTAATTGGATCTTTCTCTCTGTTTCTCCTCAGTCGGTTGGAGCAGAACGGCATCAAGTCGGTTCCTCCGGGCGCCTTCACCTCCTACAAGAAGCTCCGGCGGATGTGAGTCCTTCACAGCGCCGATGACTCACAAGAGATATTACACCACAGAACCAGCAACAGGAGCAGAAAGCCTGCTTTTTATTGGCATCTTTGCCTGAAAAAGATCAATCGGTTTTCTATGGTGGTGGAGAAGGAGGAGCCTCAGGTCCTAGCTAAGTTAGCATAGCATCAGTTAGCATAACATCCATTAGCGTAGCATCCGTTTCTCCTCAAATTGACAGCAGCATGTTGGAACATCAGTTTCAACGTACCTGATATTCCAATCAATATTCAGATCGTATTAATGTTTAATATTCAGTATGAATGTTTCATGTGTGGTGAACTGCAGCTGAGGAGAGTTTAACGTCTTTTTCTGGCATCTTTGCGTGAAAAACACACATTTTTGTTTGGTTCAGGACTCACAAAACAAACAATTTGAAAGACGTCACCTCGGACTTTGACAAGGGATTTAAAACAAACCTCTGTCTCTGGAGGGCGTAGTTTAAAGGGAGGAGCTAACCGGGCGAACGCCACCGGGCCAGAGAAGCTGCGGTTTTAAGGCTCCGCCCCTTTGAGCTCCAGCTCAGCCAATGAGACGACAGTATGTCTGCCTCCAGCGGGCCGATGCCTCTGGGGGAAAACGTCAGCGTTTTAAACTCTGGACCCCCCCCGCCCCCCGATCCCCGAGTTGCGGTTACCCCACCCCACCCCCACCCCCCCCACCCCCACCCGCCTGCTTGACATAACAAACAGCCCCACTGGAGTTTCAGCTTGGAGGAGCGCTTGATTTATGCCAGCAGCGAGACGCCGGCCCCATCGGAGGCCCGAACAGGGTCTCACATGAGGAGTCAGCAGCACGTCAGTGTGTGTGTGTGTGTGTGTGTGTGTGTTGGTGTTTGTGTGTGTGTTACGATGCGCCTTTGACCGCAATATTCAGATCGTATGAATGTTTAATATTCAGTATTAATGTTTAATATTCAGCTGCGTCTCATCCTCACTTTTTCTTTCATATTGGCTTTTTCTTCCGTTCATTCTCATTTTTTCTTTCTTACTCGTTTCCTTTCATCCTCAGACTTTCTCTCTTTTTCATGTTTGTCTCTCTGCGGTTTTCCTTTTCCTCTCAAATGCACCCCCCCAAATGTCCTCTTGGGAGGAATGGGGGGGTGATTACATTACCAGACTGGTTTCAGTGGTTTTATCCCAAAATGTCTGAGAGTTGAGCGACTGACATGCAGAAGAAGAAGAAGAAGAAGAAGAAGAAGAAGAAGAAGAAGAAGAAGAAGAAGAAGAAGAAGAAGAAGAAGAAGAAGAAGAAGAAGAAGAAGAAGAAGAAGAAGATTGATTTTATAATCTGGAAGGAGACGTACAGCTCACATGAAGTGTGTTTCTTTGTGTCCGTACTTCTTTCTAAACTTCTATGTTCGGTTAGATTTGAGGAACAAAACCATTCATGTAGGATTCACCTCTACAAATAGCAGAAAAGTATCATTTACTCTTCAATATTAATGCACTTTCTTTGATAAACTCACGTCTGGCTAAACACAGTTACAAAGGTCTTGATGACTTTCAGTCAGCCAGGAAGCATGCTGGGTAGTGGAGGAGGAGCCTCTGGTCCTTGCTAAGTTAGCGTAGCATCAATCTCCGCAGGCCCTAGCTGAGTTAACATAGCATCCGTTGCCACAGGTCTTAGCTAAGTTAGCATAGCATCCATCTCTGCAGGTCCTAGCTAAGTTAACATTGCATCTGTCTCCACAGGTCCTAGCTAAGTTTACATAGCATCCGTTTCTGAAGGTCCTAGCTAAGTTAACATAGCATCTGTCGCCACAGGTCCTAGCTAAGTTAGCGTAGCATCTGTCTCCACAGGTTCTAGCTAAGTTAACATAGCATCCGTTTCTGAAGGTCCTAGCTAAGTTAACATAGCATCCGTTGCCACAGGTCTTAGCTAAGTTAGCATAGCATCCATCTCTGAAGGTCCTAGCTAAGTTAACATTGCATCTGTCTCCACAGGTCCTAGCTAAGTTAGCGTAGCATCTGTCTCCACAGGTTCTAGCTAAGTTAACATAGCATCTGTTGCGGCAGGTCTTATCTAAGTTAGCGTAGCATCCGCCTCCTCCCGCTGGTCTTTTTGTAGCATTCTGTCATATAATAGTTTAGTGATGAACACAAAACATTTAAAAAGACTGCAGCATGCACGTGCAAACATAGTTTTAACGTACTAATAATCCATAACAAGGTTAAAGCTCTGAAAGTTCTGGTTCTGAAAGCTGCGGATTGTTTTCACGCTTCAGTCAGAAACACTTCGGTTCCACTTCCTGTTCCCTCGTCTCTGAGTCCATGGGTTTGGTTTCTGGGTTCTTGGTCGGATGCCGACAACAGTCTGTGTGGTTGAACCCCAGCTGAGAGCTGAATGTCTTGTTCTATGATATATATATATATATATATATATATATATATATATATATATATATATATATATATATATATATTTCTGTTTCATTCCCAGAGACCTGAGTAACAACCAGATATCTGAGATCGCTCCGGATGCTTTCCACGGCCTCCGAGCCCTCAACTCACTGTGAGTACAACACAGTGTGTGTGTGTGTGCGTGCGTGCGTGTGTGCATGCGTGTGCATGCTCGTGTGTGAGAGAGTGAGCGAAAGTTGTGTCTGCATGTGCATTTGTTCATTTTTGTGTTTTATCCTGAGGCACAATTTTTCAGAGTTGTGGTCTCACTGTGTTGTGAGATTAGTGTGTGAGTGTGTTGGTGGTTGTGTGTGTCGGTGCGTGCGTGCGTTTTGGTGTTTGTGTGTTTGTCTGTGTGTTAGTGTAGTGTGTGTGTTTTGGTGCGTATGTGTGTGTTTTAGTGTTTGTGTTGGTGTAGTGTGTTTTGGAGTTGGTGTGTGTGTTAGTTTGGTATTGTGTATATGTGTGTATGAATGTGTGAATGAACTGTTGCAGGGCCTCTACAATATGTGGCTGCATGCGCGCGCGTGTGTGTGTGTGTGTGTGTGTGTATAAAGTGTTGCAGTACAACATCTCTGCCTCCGTATGTTTGTGTCTCTTGTCATGTGAATCTTTCAGCAAGCGTCTCTCTGTCAACAGAAGTTCTTGGAACGTCCGGACTTGTGTGTATTTCAGTCTGTGTGTGTGTGTGTGTGTGTGTGTGTGAGTGAGTGTGTGTCTGTCAGCATGAATCTCCTCTGGCTGTGTTCTGTGCTGCGGTTACAGTGAAGCCTCACCGCTGCAATAACACGTCTTCCTGTGGTTCACGTTGATGCACATTGATGATGAAGCTCAGACCAACGCGTCTTTGTGTGTCTTTGTGTGTCTGCTTGTGTGCGTGTGTCTGTGTGTGTCTCTGCGTGCAGGGTTCTGTACGGGAACAAGATCACGGAGCTGCCCAGCGGGGTGTTTGACGGCCTGGCCTCTCTGGAGCTGCTGTAAGTCCAAACCACATGCACACCGGCTGTGTTTCAGGGGAACAAACTTCTTGTTAGAGCTGAGTGAGTTGTTGAGTTCTGGATGGAAACGTGTGCGTCGAATGTGTCCAACTGATGCAAGTCTGCTTCTCATCAGCTGCTGGAGGTGCTTCTTGTTTTTGAGAACGCTGCCATCGTCCCATCAGGGTTC
>NW_027176054.1:1407720-1410220 GCF_023055335.1 Clinocottus analis
GTACACACACACACTCACGGGCACTTTAAGGAGAGTGTTGTCATGCCGGCTCTCTCCTCTGCTCTCTCTCTCTCTCTCTCTCTCTCTCTCTCTCTCTCTCTCTCTCTCTCTCTCTCTCTCTCTCTCTCGCCCTCGCCCTCGCCCTCTCTGCCGTCCCGAGGCGCCTCAACAACAACGACCTCTCCGTGCTGGAGGCCACCGGAGCCTTCAAGGGGCTGTCGCAACTCAAGAAGATGTAGGTCACACAAAACACACACAAACACACAAAACACAACAATGACGAACACAGCTTCAATCAAAGGGAAGTTCTGTTTGATCTCATTGCACCGAGACCTGGAAGTGAGGAAGTGTGTGTGTGTGTGTGTGTATGTCTGTCTGTGTGTCTGTATGTATGTGTTTGTGCGTGTCCATTTGCGTGTGTGTGGGTGTGAGTCTTAAACAGAATCAATGTGAGTTTGAGCTCTCGTCAAAGCCACCAGACTCCATTGATAAAAACAGTCATTTTTAGCTGGCAGGACGCGCGTGTTGCTGGTCGACCGCGGCCTCGCTCGGTTAGTTAGTTTGTGTTGTTGTGAGACTTTGGTGTTTTTTTAAAGACATAGTTTGGATTTATAAGTCACATAAACACAAACAAACTAAGCGAGCGAGGCCACGGTCGACCAGCAACACGCGAGTCCTGCCAGCTAAAAATGACTGTTTTTATCAGTGGAGTCTGGTGGCTTTGACGAGCGCAAGGCTTTCGCAAGGTAAAGCAGCGGAAATATTCTAAATTTAGCGTTTATATAAACTGATATAGATTCTTTTGGGAGTCTAAACTACGTCCACATTTATTTGTGAAACCATATTGTGATCCTAACTTTGAACATCCAGTATGATTATGAGCCAGATCCCCCATAAAAAAGCCTCCTTTACTCGTCCCTGAGTTGTTCAAACTGTCTGGTTCACGGCCTTAACAACAGCCCACATGCTAATAACACAACTTTATGGAAAGATTAGGGCCTAAATAATCAGATTAAGAGAAAGCATCAGCATGTTGTGAAGGAGTTTCAGTCAAAAAGAACTGTCGTTTGGTTCAAAAATGGAAAACATTACTCATTTTTTGCCAAAACTTTGTCTGAATGGTGCATGCTGGGACTTGGCACGGCGTTCCCAAAAGGTGACGCGAGCGTTTCCTTCTTTCCTTCCAGAAACCTGAGCAACAACAAGATCTCCGAGATCGAGGACGGGGCCTTCGAAGGCGCCTCGGCGGCCGCGGAGCTCCACCTGACGGCCAACCACCTGGAGTCCGTGAGGGGCGGCATGTTCAGGGGCATGGAGGGGCTGCGCATGCTGTGAGTCCTCCAGAAGGGCACGGCGCATTTAATGCAGGACCGTGAAGTGCCCAGTGAACACATGAAGTGGAAGTGCTCGGTGGAAATTTATTTAAATGAATTCACTCCATGTAATCTAAACGTACGGATGCGTGGGCAACATGCGTTATGTATGTTATGCCTATAAATATGGAAATAAGTCTCGTTTAAAGCGGCTGAACTTTGGTTTACGAGCTCAGCTGTGTGTGTCTGTGTGTGTCTGTGTGTGTGTGTGTCTGTGTGTGTGTGTGTGTGTGCAGGATGCTGAGGAACAACAAGATCAGCTGCATCCATAACGGCAGCTTCACGGGTCTGAGCAACGTCCGGCTGCTCTCTCTCTACGACAACCAGCTGAGCAGCATCCTGCCGGGAGCCTTCAACACACTGCCCAACCTGTCCACGCTGTGAGACACACACACAGACACACACACACACTGCCCAACCTGTCCACGCTGTGAGACACACACACAGACACACACACACACTGCCCAACATGTCCACGCTGTGAGAAACACACACGGAGACAGATACACACACACACACACACACACACACACACACACACACACACACACACAGAGACAGATACACACACAAAGAGACAGACACAAACACATAGAGAGACACACACACACAGAAACACACACACAGAGACAGACACACACACACACAAAGAAAGAGATAGACACAAACACATAGAGACAGACACACACACACACACACACACACACACACAGAAACAGACACACACACAGAAACAGACACACACAGAGACACACACAAAGAGACAAACACATAGAGACAGACACACACACATGTACACACACAGAAACAGACACACACACCAACACACACTCACCCTGTCTTCCAACACACCTGCTCCACCTGTGTCGTGCTCTCAGGAATCTGCTTGCCAACCCGTTCCTGTGTGACTGTCGCCTCTCCTGGTTCGGGGCGTGGCTCCGCAGCCGGCGCATCGTGACGGGGAACCCCCGCTGCCGGGGCCCCGCCTTCCTGCGGGAGATCCCGCTGCAGGACGTGGCGGTGCCCGACTTCCGCTGCGAGGACGGTGCGATGCGCACACACACAGACACACACACACACACACACACACATGCACGCTCTGACAGACACGAATAACACCGACACAA
>NW_027176054.1:1417720-1452720 GCF_023055335.1 Clinocottus analis
ATGACGTGCACGACCCGGGCGACGCAATAAGCTATTATCAAAAGTGATTAGCTTTGAGCGCAAAGACGTTAGCTGTGTGCGCAAAGACGTTAGTGTTGAGCCTAAAGACGTTAGCTTTGAGCGCAAAGACGTTAGCTTTGAGCGCAAAGACGTTAGCTTTGAGCGCAAAGACGTTAGCTTTGAGCGCAAAGACGTTAGCTTTGAGCGCAAAGACGTTAGCTTTGAGTGCAAAGACATTAGCTTAGAATTGTAAAATAGTAAATATATATATATTTTTTATAGAAATGGTTCAAACTGTGACATCGTACATTGCTATAATCCCCCAAAAACGTTTTAGTCAATGTTTTATACGTTAAAAAAAGTGAGGCAGAAGCTTCATAACGTTGAATGTATTTTTCCAGTTATTCAGAATCAAACATTTGTGATATTTGATCAAAAATGGCCGACGCGTTGTCCCCCCACAGGGTCCCCTGTGTCTCTGCCAGTTGGGCTGGGCGGGACAACACTGTGACCAGCCAATAGCTGCGGGCCTGACGGGAGCGGACGCCGCCGCCGCCGCCGCCGCCGCCGCCGCCGCCGCCGACCCGTGCGCCGGCAGCAAGTGAGTGTTGTGGTTCGTCAACTTTTCCCCCCGTTGGTTCTTCTCTTCACGCCGGGTCTCCTCCCCGCCAGGTGTGCGCGGGGCGTGTGCGTGGCGCTGGACGCGCAGACGTACCGCTGCGACTGCGCGGAGGGATACCGCGGCGCGCTGTGCAACCTGCAGGGGGAGCCGGCGGGCTCGTGCCAGCCGGGGGGTCGATGTCTGCACGGCGAGTGTCAGGAGGAGGAGGACGGACGGCGCTGCGTCTGTGAGCCGGGATACACCGGAGAGAGCTGCGACATAGGTGAGGGGAGGAGGGAGGGGGGGGGGAGTATTATGGTCTGTTTGACTCTAACAGACCATAATGTACTAAATGAACATCATGCTGTATAGAAGAAGACTAGAAACTAGAGATTGAGACATAAACTCATGTTTACTGAGGGAATACATCAAGAGAGAAGTAGAGTCACTTATATAGACTTCTATACAACCAGAGGAGTCGCCCGTGGTGGTCAGGAGAGAGAATGCAGCTTTAACACATGAAGCATAGACTTCTATACAACCAGAGGAGTCGCCCGTGGTGGTCAGGAGAGAGAATGCAGCTTTAACACATGAAGCATAGACTTCTATACAACCAGAGGAGTCGCCCCCTGGTGGTTAGGAGAAAGAATGCAGCTTTAACACATGAAGCATAGACTTCTATACAACCAGAGGAGTCTGTAAAAAACCTCCTCCTGTCCACAGAGTCCCCGTGTCGAGGCGAGCCGGTGAGAGACTTCCACCGCCTGCAGCACGGGTCCGTCCTCTGCCAGACGTCGAAGCCCTTCTCCTGGGTGGATTGTCGGGGTCGCTGCCCGCCGGGAGTCGAGCCGGCGGCCGCCGCCTCCTGCTGCGCTCCTCTGAGAGTCCGGCGCCGGCGGCTCTCCTTCGAATGCGACGACGGGACCTCGTTCACGCAGGACGTGGAGAAGCCTGTGGAGTGTGGCTGCAAGGAGTGTGTGTAGTGCCAGGGATGTGCGGTGCGCGCGAACACACACACACACACACACACACACACCGAGAGAGGTACACACACTGAAGGGATTCGCTCACTCAGAAACAAACATTTCGCCGTTTGTTTGGAAACACAAGACAGTTCTTCCCTCTGGAAACTTGGAGTCAATGAAGCTGACCTCTTCCTCCTCCTCCTCTTCCTCCTCCTCCTCTTTCTCCTCCACCTCCTCCTCCTGCTGCAGGAGGACCTTCGCTCTAACGACCCGCCGCTCATGTTTCTGTGTTTTTTCCTTGCTGCTCTTCATCCCTCACAGTGAGGTGAGCTCATTGAAAAGAAAACATATATATTGGAACGTACCAATTCAAGCCGGGGGGGGGACTCGTTTTGTAATATATTATCATGAAAATCTTCACTGGCGTTTCTACCGCAGCAGCACTGAGGTCTGTCAGTTTGACGAGAGAGGAAGAAGCTTCACTTTTAACGTTCGGTTTGCTGCAAAAACACATTTGAACGGTCTCGACCTGCTGATCTCACAGGAACCAGATCTCCAGCTTTTAAGAGAGACGAAGCTCCGCCCCCTTCCGGTGTGTCGTTTTTAAAAAATACATTAAAATAATCTGGTTTGAATTGTGCACAATTGACGACGCTTCACTTTCTTACATTTCTGCATTTGTACGACAACATGAGACTTTCTTGACGTCCAGAATCATCATTCAGTTTTTCTAAATTCGGGTCCTGCGGCGTTCCTCCTGAAGGAGGCGTGGCTTCGTGTCCCTTCGGGTTTTGTGGACGATCGGAACTTTTGAGACTAAACTGACAAATCGGTCGTCCTCCTCACAGCAGCCGGAAGCTTTTTAGATATTAATATTAATAATAATAAGCACTGAGGTCTCTGGTCTCGTAGTCAGGAGCTTTGGTTTCCTCGAGCTCACGGTGCCGGACACAACAATGGCCGTCGACCCAACACAACACTGTGTGAATACAATTTAGGCGCTAACTTAATGTTCGATTTTAAAGTCAAGACGCGCGACGGAAGCTTTAAATTGTAGAAAAAAATGAACCCTCCCGCCGCTGAGTCGCAGTCCGAATGTAAATATTAAACTCACCCCGTCGCCGGGCGCAAAGCTGGAGGTCAAAAGGTCACCGGGTTTACTCGGGACCGCAGAAAAGAGGGCGGGGTCACGACACGTTCCCATAGCTCACCAGACGCCCTTCACTCCCAGTTCAGACTGGTGGGGGGAGGGAGGGGGGAGGGGTGTGTGTGTTTGTGTGTTTAGCACTTCTATCCTTGTGAGGACCAGTTTGCAGCCCTTGAGAATAAGATTTTTTTTTTTTATTCGTTTTTTGTCTACTAAAAAAAAAAAGGGAGCAGAAATGTCAATAAAAGACTTGATGGATTCTTGATTTAACTTTTGTTGCTGATATAATACAAGTATATATTCTCAGAGTAAAGTGTATCAGATATTAAAAGATTTAAAATAATACGTCCTGGGATGTGCTGCGACACATCGTGGTCCTCACAAGTCCAGAAGTCCAGAGTTGTGTGTGTGTGTGTGTGTGTGTCCCGATAATGAGCGTCGTTATACGGCGACGCGGCGGCGTGTTTGTCGGGATCAAACGCTTCCTCTCCGAGTCGCATCGCAGGAAAATGTAGCTTTTTATATACGAGGAAATGTTATTTATATGGATGTGAAACTAAAATAATGATTAAAAATAGTGTGACATTTCGTTTTAACATGTTTGAAATGTTGTTTTTTAACCTTTTGAGTTAAATTTTCCATAAAAGTCGACGATTTGTTTCATGAGATTCAAACTAACTTGCTTTTTGTTATGATTGTTTGTATTATTTGTGTTATAACTTATGTCTACACACAGTAACAGCCTAACAGATTGTAATATATATTATAAGCTTATAATGCATTTGGTTTGGTCATAGTATTTTTATATATGTTGAAGAGGACGTCGTCACTGTTTCATCTGTAGAGAAATATTTGTTTTCAGTTGCCAAAAAAAACAAAAAAACATGGCGTCATTGATGTGATTTTTCACAAACAAAAAAGAGGAAAAAAAAAAAATCTGATAGTGTTTTGGTTTGACAACAATTAGTGTTTCTTTTTCCTATTTATTTAAATAAAAGAGCTGTTTCTCCTCCATTGATTTCTTTTATTCCTCTTCAACCTTGACACTGGCTCTGGTTTCCTCCTCTTCCTCCTCATCCTCGTCGTTGTTGTTGTTGTTGTTGCCCTGACCTTTGACCTCCGTGTGTCACGGCTGTCTGGCGCTCAGGATGAGAGAGAGAGGGAGGGCGAGAGGGAGAGAGAGAGAGAGGGAGAGAATTGGGAAAAGGGCGACTAAAAAGAGGAGAGGACGCGAGGCCTGAAGTGAGAAGGTAGCAGGAGGCAGGAAAAGATGGAGGACGAAGTGAGGGATGATGGAGGAGAGAGGAAGAGGGATATCCAGCACTCTGAGACCGAAGCCGTTTAATGAAACCGTGATTTATGCGTCCCCTCGTAACCATAAAACATAATATATACCCCCATCGGCTTTGACACTCCCTCCTCCCCCCACACACACACACACACACACCCTTCCTCTCCTGCTGCATCTCCCACCTCCACCTCTGCAACCCCCCCTCCAACCTTTTTACGTCGCCATCTTTCCCCCTTCCCCCTCCTCTTTAAAGGAGGATAAAATCATAGCGGCGGCACCTTCCCAACCCCCCAATTTCAATAAAGCCTCCACATCCTCCCACACGGACGATCCGCCGCACACAAAGGACTCGAACGCCCGGGCTTGATTGTCAGCCGGCTGAACGCGGACGATTGATCATCCGCAGGATAACCGAGGTGTTTGCCTCCAAATATAAACAATACGTCCAATTTGGTGAAGGAAACAGAAAGAGGAAACAATCAGACCGGAGTCTGAACTGAAATATTGACAATTTATTCCGTGAACAGAAGAATTTCTGTTGAGGAGAAAAGAGGAGAGGTGTTTGATCTCAGAGGGGAAATTGGTTCATTAAAAGCAAAAGTGGGAAAACAAACACGTCTCGCTAATAAAGTGTCTCTACTTTGTTTGTTCTGACGAACGGCAATGAAACCGTTTACGTATGGAAATGACAACGAATTGCACATATTGATACGTAAACATATGTGTGGCTAAAACTCACACATGACGACTGCGAGCGACCCAAAGAGACGACAAACGACCAAAAGGACAAGACATGAAGAAAGACATGTGGAACGTCTAAAAATACATAAAACACGTCTTCATGGAGATGTAAAATGACCCCAAAGAGACCCAAAAATGATAATAAACCCCAAAAACTACTAAAAGTAGATGCAATACATCCACAAGGAGACCCAACATTACTGGTAAGAGACAAATATGATGAGAGAGAGATGCAAAAACTACAAGCTCACAAAATAACTACCAACATATTGCCTGTAAATAGATCAAAACGGCTACAAAGAGCCCCAAAATAACCAAAAAACATATGGAAACCGTCCACATGGAGACCCCCATGAGTCCATGTAAAACACTAAAGTAAAGATGCAAAACATCCACAAAGAGACTGACAAAAACCACCAGGAGACCACGAATCACCAGAAATACATGCAATACCACCAAAGACCCCGTTCATGATGTTGAGACTCCTCTCATGTTGGGGCTCTTCATGTTGGGGCTCCTCATGTTGGGGCTCCTCTCATGTTGGGGCTCTTCATGTTGGGGCTCCTCATGTTGGGGCTCCTCTCATGTTGGGGCTCCTCATGTTGGGGCTCCTCATGTTGGGGCTCCTCTCATGTTGGGGCTCTTCATGTTGGGGCTCCTCTCATGTTGGGGCTCTTCATGTTGGGGCTCCTCATGTTGGGGCTCCTCTCATGTTGGGGCTCCTCATGTTGGGGCTCCTCTCATGTTGGGGCTCCTCATGTTGGGGCTCCTCTCATGTTGGGGCTCCTCTCATGTTGGGGCTCTTCATGTTGGGGCTCCTCTCATGTTGGGGCTCTTCATGTTGGGGCTCCTCATGTTGGGGCTCCTCTCATGTTGGGGCTCCTCATGTTGGGGCTCCTCATGTTGGGGCTCCTCTCATGTTGGGGCTCTTCATGTTGGGGCTCCTCTCATGTTGGGGCTCTTCATGTTGGGGCTCCTCTCATGGTGGGGCTCCTCTCATGTTGGGGCTCCTCTCATGTTGGGGCTCTTCATGTTGGGGCTCCTCTCATGTTGGGGCTCTTCATGTTGGGGCTCCTCTCATGGTGGGGCTCCTCTCATGTTGGGGCTCCTCTCATGTTGGGGCTCCTCATGTTGGGGCTCCTCATGTTGGGGCTCCTCTCATGTTGGGGCTCTTCATGTTGGGGCTCCTCTCATGGTGGGGCTCCTCTCATGTTGGGGCTCCTCTCATGTTGGGGCTCTTCATGTTGGGGCTCCTCTCATGTCGGGGCTCCTCTCATGTTGGGGCTCTTCATGTTGGGGCTCTTCATGTTGGGGCTCCTCTCATGTTGGGGCTCCTCTCATGGTGGGGCTCCTCTCATGTTGGGGCTCCTCTCATGTTGGGGCTCCTCATGTTGGGGCTCCTCTCATGTTGGGGCTCCTCTCATGTTGGGCTCCTCATGTTGGGGCTCCTCATGTTGGGGCTCCTCTCATGTTGGGGCTCCTCTCATGTTGGGGCTCCTCTCATGTTGGGCTCCTCATGTTGGGGCTCCTCATGTTGGGGCTCCTCTCATGTTGGGGCTCCTCTCATGTTGGGGCTCCTCTCATGTTGGGGCTCCTCATGTTGGGGCTCCTCTCATGTTGGGGCTCCTCATGTTGGGCTCCTCTCATGTTGGGGCTCCTCATGTTGGGGCTCCTCTCACGTCTCATTCAGCTCTCCATCTCTAGTGTGTCGATGCCGCCTGCCGGCAGCAGAGGGCAGCAGGTTTCACACACCTGCAGAGGACGGGGCCCACCTGAGACACACACATACACACACACACACACACACACACACACACACACACACACACACACACACACACACACACACACACACACACACACACTGCACTATTATTGATTCATCCTGCTCTCTTCTTACGCTTACGCTTTCATTTTTTTCTCTCTGCTTGTTTTTTGTTTTTTCCTCCTTGTTTCCTCTCCTCGTCCATCCTTCTCTTCCTCCTCTTGTTT
Organism: Clinocottus analis; assembly: GCF_023055335.1. Taxonomy (NCBI): domain Eukaryota; kingdom Metazoa; phylum Chordata; class Actinopteri; order Perciformes; family Cottidae; genus Clinocottus; species Clinocottus analis. The sequence continues at coordinate 1,424,458 of NW_027176054.1, forward strand.
CCTCTCCTCATCCATCCTTCTCTTCCTCCTCTTGTTTCCTCTCCTCATCCATCCTTCTCTTCCTCCTCTCCACCACGAAACGAGCCCCCCCTCCCCCCCACACTCCTCCCTCCCTTCTTTAATCATCTCCTCGCTCTCCTTTGTTTATTCTCTTTTTCTTACAGTAATATTTCATTAGTGTTTTTTCTGGATTGGATTTGGTTCCGAGTGATCTGATTGGTTTAAAGCGTTAAATCTTTCTCAATATTTAAACTTGCACACGACTCCCTGAGTCACTTTTTATTCACGATTAATCGACGGGAGCAAAAAGGATCAAACGAAGAAGAAAAACAAACGCAACGTTTTTATTGCAACACGGTCATCTTTAAGTCTACGGATCCTTTTTATTTTCTATTTCTCACTCTTCTTCCCTCTTCTCCTCTTTTTCCTCCCCATGTTCTCCTCTCCTTCCTCCTCCTCTCACCACCTTTTCTCTCTCCCATCTTCTCCACCTCTTTTTTCCTCCCCCATCCACACTCCTCATGTCCTCCTCTCCTTTCTTCTCCTCTCCATCCCCCTTCCTTCACTTCTCTTTGTCATCCCCTCTCTTCTTCCTGTGCCCTCTTCTTCTTCTTCTTCTTCTTTGTTCAATCCCCTCTTCTTCTACTCCTTTTCCTCCCCCATCCACACACACAAACACACTTTCTCCTCCTCCTCCTCCTCCTCCTGTGCAGGTCTTTCTTGCCGTAGAGCAGATGTCCTTTTATTGATATGATCATGGTTAGTGGTCTCTGGGTGCTCATTGGCTCCACTGTGCAACCCTCTGCAGGCTGCAGCCGGAGGCCCGAAACACACACACACACACACACACACACACACACACACACACACACACACACACACACCCTGCGGCTACAGTGAGTATGGTGAGGAAACTAGGAAAGAAAGAGAAGAAGACGAGAGGAGAGAGGAGGAGGATGAGATGAAGGTAAACACAAATATGAAAGGAGATGAGGAAGAAAAGGGGGATGAAAGAAGTTAAAGAAGGTTTCATTGGGGTGACGGAGAGAGAGAAGCAAGAAGGGGGGGGGGGGGGGGCTGAGAGCGCCGCGGGCGAGCTGAATATTTCAGGCCGTTGCCAAAAGAAGGAGTGAAACCACCAAGGTGACCCGAGGAGGAGGAACGCCAGAACGCCGTCTCCATTATTTTCAATTAGTCGTGACCTCGTTGAGCGCGCTCGCTCCTCCTCAAATCACGTTGCGATTGTGAGGTTTTTTTTCCATTTAGCTCCCTGCAGAATGTCACCTTTTTATGCTTTTGTTTGTTTCAGTCGTTTATTTTCTGGTGTCACGGCCGCGGCGGCGGAGCCGGAGACGTCCAATCAGGCGTTGGCGTTTGGCTTCGCGGGGTCCACGACTGAAGGTCCTCTGTCGAGGACGCTTTGTCTTCGGGTTCAGACGACGTTTTCGACGACACAATGGAGGCACTTTGGAGAGTTTAAGGCCGATTGTGTCGCAGTGGAAGCGTCTTTGTTCCCTTTGTTGGGTTGGATGTCTTTCATTGTGAAGCCCCGATGAATAAATATAAAAACCTCACGCGTTTGGAACAGGAAGGAACTGACTTTGAGAGTTTGCGGAGAACTTTAAGATTGAACTGAATGAATATATATACATACACACACGTACATGGTTACCTGCTATTTTCAACCTCATTCTCACGTCAATTAACGCTGAATAAAACACAGGAAGCAGCAGCCAGACAGAAGGTTTTACTGTAAAGTCCCAAATGACTAAAAGTGCTACTTTTTAATAAAGCAAATGAGTTAATTTAATATTTGTATGTAAGTTACCTCAGACGTGTCAGGATAAACTGGGACTTTACAAAATATATATATATATATAAATATATATATATATATATATATATATATATATATATATATATATATATATATATATATATATATTAGATATACTTAAACACTTATGATTTACCTCCCAGTCATCAATAGCTGATTAAATATTTTCAATCAAACATCTGCATAAGAAAAAAAACACATAGAATTTCCACATTCTACATATAGATGGATGGATGGATGGATAGATAGATAGATGGATAGATAGTTGGATAGATGGATGGATAGATAGATGGATAGATAGTTGGATAGATGGATGGATGGATGGATAGAACCAAACCAAAGATAAGACGGCAGCAACGGTCTGGTATCGCTCCTACAGAACCGCCCGTAAGCAACGCCAACGCAGTTTCTCTTCCCGGCCCAGGTGCTGCATCCTGCGATCTGCTCCCTAGAGAAGAGCACACCTGCAGTGATACATATATATATATATAAATATATATATATATATATATATATATATATATATATATATATATATATATATATATATGTATATATGTATATATATATATATATATATATGTATATATGTATATATATATATATGTATATATGTATATATATATATATATATATATATGTATATATGTATATATATATATATATATATGTATATATATATATATGTATATATATATATATGTATATATATATATATGTATATATATATATATGTATATATATATATGTATCTATATATATGTATCTATATATATGTATCTATATATGTATATATATGTATCTATATATGTATATATATGTATCTATATATATGTATCTATATATATATATATATGTATCACTGCATATATATATATATATATATATATATGTATCACTGCATATATATATAGATATATATATATGTATCACTGCATATATATACGGATATTTCAACGGCAGGGAAGCTGGAGGGCAAGAGGTACCGACCGGGGAGTGATGCTAACTAGCTAATGACTAACTAGCTAACGACGCACCAGCTAACGTTAGCAGAATTTCTTTGTTAAACTCTGCTTCTAACGGTCCGTTTCCGACCAACGCGAGCCGGGAAGATTCCCGAGATTTCTGGACTTCATCAATTCCGGACTGAAATCTCATCTGCACATTTTTTCTCCAGAGAAGAAGAAGAAACAAACATCTGGTTTCAGGTGCGGCCGACTCACCTGTGCTGCAAGATCCGCTCGCTAACGGCGACGTAAACTACACTTGAACACGCAAGTATTTCCATTTTATGCTGCTATGTACTTCTACTCCATTGCATTGCAAGTAATGCTTTTTTTTATTATTGTTTATCTGACAGCTTTAGTGACTTTGCAGATTAAGATTAATAATACAACATATAAATCAACTGAAAATGTAGATCCAATCATCCTCACGTGAGAATCAGAATCAGCTTTAATGGCCATGTCAATTTTCACGCACATGGAATTTGACTCTGTGTTTTCTTTGCTCTTTGTACTTCTACAAAAGATAAATATAAAAGACAAGAAAAAGAAGACATTCAGAAAACAGTAAACTGATGCGATCTCGGGATAATCCTTTGATTTACATAACACTTATATTTTGCTTTTAATCAATAGTTGCCGGTCGAGACAAAAATAAAGTATTCATATTGGACCGTGAGCCCTCACATTTTCAATATTGGCTTTTTGGGTGAAATTGTGATGCATATTTATGTTATGTATTCAAACTCTTACTGGATCGATTCGTTTCAGTGTTTTTTTTTAGATCATCGATATCCAGCTTTGCCCCCAATTAACCCCGAAGAGTCCACTCAAAAACCTAATCTAATATTCAGTTTGTTCATAACATGCACACACAAAGGAAATCTCTCACCTCCGTAACACAAATATATATTTATATACACACAATTAAGAACCTGTAGTAGAGATCAGTTAGTCCAGGGGCAGGCAAACTACAGCCCGATGGGCATTTTTATCTGGCCCACCAAGTATTATAATTATTTTAATTTAAATATATATATATATATATATATATATATATATATATATATATATATATATATATATATATATATTATTATTAACATTAGGCCTGGCGCTATGGGCTGGCCGTATTGCCATAACAACAAATAGTAATATTTAATTTTCACAGCTACAGCTGGAGACCCACTGAGCGGAGCTACCTAGCTGTCAGGGATAAGAACTTCAGTCACGGTTTCACATTTATAAAATTATACCACAGAACTGCATGCTGGGAAGTCCAGTCAAGCCCCGTCGTGGAGAGTACATAAATGAGTTCAGGCTATTGGCCCGGCCCTCCACAATGTTTTCTGTTCCTCACGTGGCCCCCTGGGATAAATAATTGGCCACCCCTGAGCTAGTCCGTCATTGATTCTGATCGATTATTGGTTCTGACCCGTCGCAGCTTCTCCCAGCTGACAGAGTAAAATGACTTTTCGGTTGTCCCAAAAATGAATAAGGAACCAGCAAGTGTTTTCTCGATTCATATTCGAAAACAAAAAAAAACGAGCACTCGATTATTAAAACCCTCTCGTGTCGCCGGCCCCCCGCCGATCGATTGATTAATCGTCTCGTCGTATCTGTGGCCGGAACGGCGTTTTAATAATTCACGGCGAGGTGGAAGAGTTCACCGCCGCGTCCAACGTGGCGCCAAAGTGCTTCAGATGAGCCACGAAACGACACTTAAAAAGAAAAGCCAGACTTGCATTTAATATATATATATATATATATATATATATATATATATATATATATATATATATATATATATATATATATATATTTATTTATTTTTTCTTGAAAGGTGGTCGTTTCTGTACCGGAGCTTGTTAGCGGCGGCTCACACGGGGCCTGGAGGAGGCGACCGCATGGGGCTGGACGCTGAGTCTTAATTGAACGGAGCTGATGCGGCTCCATTAATCAGTAATGGGGAGCCTTGCTGGGCCTCAGCCACCACACACCACAGCAGGAGGGGCCCTCTGATGGGGCCCTCTGGTGGGGGGGGGGGCCTCTGACATTCTCACAGCGGTCGGTGAGTGTGCATTGAAAAACAAAGAGGGGGGGAGATGTGTCCGTGTCTCGGCACTAAAAGGTTGGAAAGAGGAGAATATTTTACGTCGGATGTTCTTCCCTGTACATTTCTTAAGCGCACATTTATTCATTTTTCTTCCACTGTGGGAGCCCGCTCGTGGTATTTCCACATATAGATCACGAGGTTGCCGCTCCTGCACTTTGGCGCCGCCGCCGCACGCTAGAAAGACCAGTAGGCAGCTAATGGCCATAGTTTAAATGCTGGAGATGTGTGACACAATCAGTCCCTTTTGTCCAACAAAGAACCAGAAGACGGCATTTTTATATCTAAAAAAAACAAAACAATTTTATTCTTCGTCCCCCCAAAAAATAACGTGAAAAAGCCAAACATCAATGTCAGAAAAAAAGAATTTACCGGGTAAAATTGTCATGTTTCATAGTCTAATTGATAATTAGTACTTTTAATACAGATCACCATCACCAATGCGTTTTACTGCGTGTCTAAACGCGCCGCACAGACATTTAGAAGTACAATTACTCGTACAGCTATAGAAACGCAATCACAGGCGTTATTGATTCATTCTGCAGAGCCGCAGCAAATGATTGTTTTCATTATGAGTTAATCTGCCGATTCGTTTTCTGATTAAGTTTGGGTCTCGTGAAATACAACCACATCACATTCTCAGAGCCCGAGGTGGCGTCTTTGCGCGTCTTGTTTTCTCTGACTAAACGTCCATTAGTCAGAATATTCAATGCGGAGGACACAAACAAACTGATATTTGCAAGTATACAAATTTAAGAAGCTGGAACCTGCAAATAACATCCAATATCTGATTTCCCCACGGCCCTTTGATCACATCATCACGTGCGATGAACGCTTCCATCGTAACACGCAACCGAAACGCAACTCTAATTTGAAAAAAATGACCCGAATTTGTCAACATCATGCTGTATAGAAGACTTTAAACTAGAGATTGAGACATAAACTCATGTTTACAATGTTTACTGAGGGAATACATCAAGAGAGAAGTAGAGCCACTTATATAGACTTCTATACAACCAGAGGAGTCGCCCCCTGGTGGTCAGGAGAGAGAATGCAGCTTTAACACATGAAGCATAGACTTCTATACAACCAGAGGAGTCGCCCCCTGGTGGTCAGGAGAGAGGATGCAGCTTTAACACATGAAGCATAGACTTCTATACAACCAGAGGAGTCGCCTTCAAGTCTCACATTAACACATTTAATGTGTTGAAGCACATAAATGTTCATAAGGTTTTTTGGCGTCATGTTTCTTCTACAAATGTTTCGTACCGCAAAGGAAAGTTTATTTAAAAATCTTAAATAGTTTCTTTTTGCCTTTAACTATTACCGTAAGTAAAATAACTACACTTAAGCCGAGCTGCTTTTAACTTAATTCCCGGGATATAAAGTGCATACAGTACAGATAGACACACATGTAGACGCTGAAGACTTGCCATCATTAGATTTATGACTATAATAATGAATGTAATGTTTTTTGGTTGTCGTCATAACTGGTAAAGAGAGGGGAACATTAAATAAAATATTCAACGTCTCTGTACTCAAATTCCGTCGAAGGCGGCCATTTATGTGCAAATGAGCGAAGAATAAAACTGCACACACACACACACACACACACAGTATCTAAAGAGGGAGTCCTTTTGGAGCCTTAGGCACAGTGTGAGAAATAAATATTTGATAGGAAGATGACCTACTTCCTGTGCCCTGAAAAGTTATTTGTCTTCTTCTGCCTCCATCCACTGCAGAGGCCTCTTTCCTGAGGCCCCTTCACAAAGAAAGAAAGATAGAGCGAGAGAGAGAGAGGACATTGTTGGTGAGAAAGGTGAGCTAGAAAAAGAGAATATATTCAATTGGACTTTGAGGTCCTCAGAAGCAGAGCTGATCCACGATGTGAGATCTGGTTGGTTGAATTTCACCTTGAACTGCGACCAGCCACAAACCTTCACAAACTACGCAGAGGTTTCATTGTGACAGTAAACATGTTTGGTGATTGTGTTCAGAAAAAAAAAAGGAACGGGGAGGAGCTTCTATCCAGCGTCCGAAGGAGATGTCTCTGGGCGTTTGGTGAGGATCGTTTTCTGACTGTGAAGTACTCCACTTGTCTTTGTTCACCTCAGCCGCGGAATTAACGTGAATTAAGCCACGTTCACGCCAAAAGAGTTGAGAAGTATTTGCACGAGTAGATCACATGGTTGCGAAAAAAAGCGTTGCAAAAATGTTTCGTCCTGGAGGAGTCGGAGCTGTGCGCGACTAGGATTTAATATTATGAACCCAGACACGGGGGCGTTCCCCGTTTCCACGTTTGTGGTATTTCCACAACAAGTATAATGCAGAAATATTTGTTATTGTTCATGGTCGAAAGCAGAAATGAAAACTGTTTTACAGGAACGTGACCCGGTCAGTTTAGGTTAGCTAGTGAGGCTATGTGCTGCTAGCTACAGGAACGTGACCGGGTCAGTTTAGGTTAGCTAGTGAGGCTATGTGCTGGTAGCTACAGGAACGTGACCGGGTCAGTTTAGGTTAGCTAGTGAGGCTATGTGCTGGTAGCTACAGGAACGTGACCGGGTCAGTTTAGGTTAGCTAGTGAGGCTATGTGCTGCTAGCTACAGGAACGTGACCGGGTCAGTTTAGGTTAGCTAGTGAGGCTATGTGCTGCTAGCTACAGGAACGTGACCGGGTCAGTTTAGGTTAGCTAGTGAGGCTATGTGCTGGTAGCTACAGGAACGTGACCGGGTCAGTTTAGGTTAGCTAGTGAGGCTATGTGCTGCTAGCTACAGGAACGTGACCGGGTCAGTTTAGGTTAGCTAGTGAGGCTATGTGCTGCTAGCTACAGGAACGTGACCGGGTCAGTTTAGGTTAGCTAGTGAGGCTATGTGCTGGAAACCTTTGGGTAACGAGGGCTCAAGCCGTGCCCCCTTTCCACCATTCTCATGAAATTCTGCAACGTAGAATAGCTAATGTTTCACTCTTGTATGCAGTGGAATGTTTACCTATTTAACAATTTGATTTTTTTTCACTTTTTTTTAACCACTTCCAATTTTCTCACTAAGATCTATAGAAGGTTACAAAATGCAAACACGTGAACAATTATTTCCAATTCTAGACTTTATGTATTAGTCAGTAGGTATGAGCAATGCAGAGTATGCAACGTTGAAAAAAAAAAGAAAAATACTATTGGAGCACGATAAGTGAGGAATTGCCTCCCTATGGCTCTCAAAATGGCGACAGCTGAGCTGGTGGCCGCCGGCTGCGGTTTTTGTTAGGAATCGTGGAGTCAAGTTTGGGGGTTTGAGGTCAAACGGTCGAAGCAAAAAACAAACAGTTCATGAAATATAGAGGATGTTATAGATTCATGACCAAAACTGTGTGAAATACGGCGCCTGCAATATTAAATTAGCACTTTAGAGTGAGGGAGTAAATAATTGAACACCTTGAAGGCCTCGTGACCCGCATCTCTAGCTTGTGTTTTTATCCGTTGTGATTCATGTAAATATTGCGCAGAACTTTCACACGTAAAAGGATTATTTACCCTTTAACTAACGAGTGGACGCTGTTTACTTCCTGGTTGTTCCCTCGGAGGGGGCGGGGCTTAACAGAGGACGAGATGCGCATCGGTATTACTCGCCTTTTACTTCCACGTCCTCAACACCACACGAAAACAAACGGGACACAAATGAGACGTTTTTATTTTCACAACAAAATTTATTAGAAGAATAGTGGTTTTGAAAAGAAGGTTCTAGCATCCAGTGAATACTACCTTACACAACATTACAGCTGAAATGTGTGGCAAAAGTGGCAATTTTCTTTTTCTTTTTACCAAATTGAATATAACATAACAAGTAAAATATTTTTACACATGCACAAAGACAGATCCGCGTCGCCTGACATTCAATGCAAAAAATTAAGATTGAAAAATAAAAATAAAGCGTAGGAAATCAAATCATCATCTTATTGTTCAAAAAAAAAATCACAGACATTATGAAACAATTAATTATTCATCAGCCCAATCAGAATATCAGATTTAGCGTTCAAAACGGGGAGAGAAAAAATAAAAATAGTGCATTCAATCAAACTAAAACCAATTATTGTGATTCTTGTTAAGTGCTCATTTACACGGACATCGATAATATAAGCCAAGAAGAATAAAAGTCCAACTAACAAAGTACAAAATAAGAACAAAAAAAAATATTGTACATAAATAAAAACTACAATATGAGAAAAATATTATTTTTTTCAAATTATACAATTGTTTTGTCAAACTGTAAACAGTAGATATTGAAAAATGAGGTCCATTCGGGGTATTTGGAGAACAAGTGTGTAGGTGTATGCGTGTTTAAATGCATTTTGTGTGTGTGTGTGTGTGTGTGTGTGAGAGGTACAGTCCAGTTGGACCAAAATTGTGAAAAGCCCCCCCTACACCCCTGAAGCAAGGAATGAGGTATATCGTCAAATCCGAAAACAAACATCTCAGCCCCCGGCCACCCGTTAAGAACCGAGGTGAGATCACGAGACGTTAAGAAACCTCAACGGGACAAAAAAAATTAAAAAAATGGAGTCCAAGCTCCCCGGACGACCCCTCCTGCGTCCACCCGAAACACAGCGAGCCGTCTCCAACCCAACAGAATCAGGTCACTACCACAACAAAAAATGTTAAAAAAACATGAAATACAACTTATCTTCAAGAGTCTTTTTTAATATTTTTTTTTACAAAGTTTATCGCCAGACGTCACTGATTTTGATTGTTGCAAGAGGTACACAAAGTTTAGGCAAAAAAAAAATACTCAACTCCCGACCGGGCCAATGAATAACTGACTAGTTCCTCCCGAAGTATACGGGCGACTCCCAACACGGACACTTAGCGGAGAGGTTTTTCTACGACCAAGAAGAGCGTCCGTCTTAAAAAAAGAAAAGAAAACGAGAGTCAAAGAACGAACGAGAGCGATGTCGCCGAAGACTTGAAAAGCGGCTCTTTTCCCGCTCCGGTTCGACGCTCCTCTGGTCGTCGTCCCGGCCGAGCGCCGACATTCCCCCGGTCTTCACTGAGTGAGAGAGGCTTACTAAGTTTTCCCTGAAGCGTAAGAAAAAGAACCGAAGGCAGAGAGTTGTGTGTGTGTGTGTGTGTGTGTGTGTGTGTGTGTCGAGTTTCGTTAGCCGCGGAGAGAGAGTGAGCGAGAAAAGACTTGAGCACTTAATCCAGATACCTGAACATAAACTGACAAAGTGTGTGAGGGATCGTGGAGGCTCAGAAAAGCCAACGCCACGGTTTTGTGCACTTGTAGGAAATGTTTTTTTTAAATTTTTTTTTTTAAATACATTTTTGTTTTAAGAGGTTAGCTCGGCGTCAAGTCATTGTTGTTGCGTTTGGTGCTTTGTAGCCACGCAACACCACGCGGCACGACCTGAACTGAGAAGGTTGACATTCATAAGGAGCTGAAAAGATCCAGAGATTAAAAACAAATAAAAATGAGTCAACGTAATTCCACCAGAAAGAAAATTTAAAAAATACCAAAAATCTTGAGTTTTTTTATCGGTCGGGTGTCACTTTTTCTTGTCGACGTAGGCTTCACGGAAATAAACCGTAGTTAAGGTGGATCACTGCTAAGACTCGGCGTAGATTAAGTACCTGAATAAAAGCGAGAGCAGTGTTGTTGAGGGTCCCTGAGTGTGTGTGTGTGTGTGTGTGTGTGTGTGTACTGTTGTGTACTGTTGTGGGGCTGTGAGTTCTCAGAAGAGTTGCAGGTAGATTCAAGAGGAAAAACGAACAGAAAAAGAGCGAGCTTCTCACACGGTTTCTCACAAGCGCACGGTTTCACACTCATTCACTTGTTTTTGTTACTTTACACAAAGAGATGAAAAAAAAAAGTTTTAATTTTTTCTAAAAGAGCTTTAGCCAAAAAACCACTACGAAAAGCTGTTGCAGTGACAAACAAACACCTCAGGCGCTCTTCCTCCTCCTCCTTCTTCGGAAAGGAATTTTTTTTTTCTCATTTTTTAGTTGTCTTAAGGGCAATATTTCATATTCAAAACATCAGAATCTGTCCCGCGGACAACATCCAAAGAACACTTTTGGATTAACCAGCCTCTTCGACCCAAGAGGGGGGGGTATGTACACCAGCATGCAAAAATATTGAGAAGGGTCCACGTTAACAAAACTGTCCCGTCGGTCCCAGCAAAGCTCGAGGGGGGGAGGGAGGGCGGGAGGGCGGGACTTCAACCGAACCAAGATCACCCCTCCACCACCTCCCCCACTTTGCTTTCCTTCATTTAAAACAGTCTTAATTTCTCTCAACTTAAAAAAACACAAACCGTTTTTCACCTCAGTGCCTTCAATGTACAGTTACACCTCACCTGTGAAAAAGACAGGCAGGGGTTGATGGGTAAAGCATGTTCTATGTACAACTAACCTGAAGACGCCCCTCCACCTCCACCTCCACCAACATGGGACTCAGGTCCAGGTCAACTTCACAAATATACAGAATCGGGCTCAAAAAAAAGACTACAACTACACGAGATCCTAGTTTCACTACTTTTTCTTCGGTTAACAAAAAAAAAAGAAGAAAGAACTTAATTCACCACCGGCCCTTCGCCCGATGCTACATCATGGGGGAAGTGGAGGTTTTCGAGTGAGACCAGAGTCATAAAAACAAACACTAGAAGTGGGAATGGATTTAACAAACGTACTGCACTGGACTTCTGAATTGTTTCCCTGAATCATTACACGGAAAAGGCTCGTCCTCTTCCCCCTTTTCACGATAAAAGTATATCACGCTAGAGATTTGTTTATATACATATGCATTTGTGTTTGTGTCTGTTGGGCTTTGTATAGGTATATCTATGTGCACATATAGAGTATTTCTTATTCTTAAATATGTATAGTTAAATTAGAGGTTAGTTGTTTTTGCCTGTTTTTTTTTCTTCTTTTTTTTTTACATTCAGTTTTTAACAACGATAAAGAGTAGATAAATAGATGAAGAGGCGTGTGGAGAAAAGGAACAACATGGCTTTCAAGTGTTCCACAAAATGGCCTCCGTTCTTTCTTGCAGAACCCACGTCTTTAAAATCAAACAGAAGGGCAGGAGTTTTCGCGATAACGCAACCCGATCTTGTTTCTCGAGCTTCGTGACGCGTCAAACTCGCTGTTTTTTTTTTCTCCTCCTTTTTTCCCGTCCTTTAAAAACGGGAACGTCGAGGTCGGGGGCTGCGAAAAAGGTTTCGAGACCGACGATGCTGACGAATCAAAAGTAAGGACTCAAAAAGCTGTGGGAACTCCCTCTGGGCGCCAACGCGCTGCACGGCAAGAGAAGCAAGAGGCGGGAAACAAAGACAAAGGACGGGAGATGAAAGTACCCGAGAGACGGGTAGTTGGTGGTCAGGATCTGACAATATGCGGAGGTTGTCAAGGTTACATGGATATCTTTTCTGAGGTATTCTGTGTTGTAAGTTTTATCTTTTTTCTTCTTTACATTTTTGCACACCGAGATGGGAAAACATTATCAAAGACTGAAAGAAAGAAAACAAACGCTCAGCGTCGCTTCCCCCTCCCCGAACTCAAAGCGTTAACTTGGCTCTTTTTTTTTTTTCGCGAGCAGCTTTCCTTCATTTTTGACATTCGGGAAGGCAACAGTCCAAGTCTTGAGAGATGTTTAGAGGACCAACCGGGTCGTGAGCTCTGCATGAGCCCAAAGAGTTCAGTCATATCTACAATCCATGCTGTTTTTTTTAAATATATAAAGCACTGAAAAAAGTATTTGGCTAAAGATAATTTAAAGAAAAAAAAGAAATTAAAAAATGGCTTTTTCAAGGACTCTTTTTTTAAAAGTAATGTTCCGGCTTTCATGAGTTTGAGGCGATAAGAGTTTCTGAATAGTGTTTTGGCAGCGAGAATCATCTGCGTGCCGTCTAGTCGTCTGTACTGCCAAAACTTCGCCGGCTGAGGACTGAACTTCTTGACATCCCGCTCGTCGAGTGCCGGCCTGTCTGACCTTCGACTATCGATCGTGCCCATAAGCCGGCGCTGCTCCTCGGCTCGACTATAAATACCCCGGCTGGCGCGGTCGTCCGCGTGCAGCGAGGAACTTTCACGACTATCAAGAGGAAGTTACGCGGTCGTCAAAGACGGCAAAGTTAAAAATAAACAAACGTAAAAGACTTTCAGTACTCGAAAGACGGCAAAGAGAAAGCTCCGAGATGGCTCGCGGCGATGCGCCGGCAATTTCAACCTTTTGTCGACGGAGAAACTTTCAATGGAATAAATTGCAGTTCAGGTGGATCACTGCCTTTTCCACTGTTCAACGCACAGAAAGTCAAGTCAAGCCCGAGCCGGGTACCCTGAAACATCGAAACGCGATCAGAGACATCATACAACATTTACGGCCAACCCTTTAAAATATTGAGTCTCTTTAGTGTAGAGAGAGTTCATGAAATTTTCACCAAGGCTAAAATATTAACCGACTGCCAAACATATACCATGTGTATGTTGTGTGTTCGTGTTTTTTTGCTTTCAATATTGCAAAAAGATCATGACCCCTCCCCTCCGCTCGTTGCTGAAATCACTTTCAAGTCCTAAATTTGCACGTTCCTCGTGGCAAAGCCTCTGTGAAAAGATGAAACAACAATGAGAAAACAAAAGAGAAAAGAAGATGGGGGAAGACGGCGTTTCAGAGGCCTCTGGGTGGTGTTTGCAATCCCAAGAGAGTGATGTTTGTGGAAAGGCCTGATGAAAGGTGAAGCACCCGGGGGGGCCGCCCAGGAACACCCCATCTCCCCTGGGACCAACGAGGTCTTGTCAGCTCCAAGATGTTCACGCTCCACCGCTCGATGCTCAGGACCGGGTGACTATAGTACGTAAATAAAAGGGGAAAATGGGGCTTTGGATGACTTTTCCATCAAAGAAAGTGACAATAAAATCAACATTTTACAGAGAGGGTGTGCAGGAGGAGGCGTGTGACCCCTGTCCGGTTGCAACGGCAGCATCATCATCGCGGCGCATTTTTATTTTCTCCAGAAACTTCACACTTTTTGAGTGACAGGGCAATCAAGATCTGACAAGACCGAGTCAAGAGGACTGACAAGACCGGCAGATTGCTGCGGTCGGAGGACGAAACCTGGCAAATCATCCCGGCCGCTAACTCTTTGAGGCGTTTCACATCCATCGAAACAGTTTTAAAAAAACAACAACATCCAAACAGTGACCCTGAAGATGTTTACACGGATCTAGAAATGCTCTGAAAATGCCAACAATGGCGACAGCAAACTCTGGAGGGAACGAGAAGAGGAGGATAACGGACCTTCTGGAGTAAGTATTGGATTGCTGGTGTCGAACAAATGTTTTTTTTTACAACTACGTCTTCTTCTTCGCAGGGTGTTGGATTTGACTTCCAGATCAGCCGGGTCCACGTTGCCGTCTCTTAAAGGGACAGACACGCCTCCACGCGGCAACAATGCAGCAACATTGTCATGGAAACAACACGCACAAACTGCAATGAGGTGTGTTGACCAGATTTCCGTTTTTTCTTTCTTATTCACCTGCGTGTGATATTTTGTTCCTAACAATCCTCTGTTTCTCTCTTTAACATCCTTTTTTTTCCCTTTCTCATTCCACTCGGGGTCACCAAAAAAATAATTCGACGTCGTTCCATTAAAAGCCTGTTGTTTGGCGGCGGCGTGGGGGCGGGGATAGCGACCTTCAGCAGCCTTCATTACTGCCGTTGCTTCACTTAGTTGTTCCATCCACCTCCTCCTCCTCCAGACTGCCAGGTCTGCCATCTGCAAGGAGGCTCTCTCTCTGCCGAGGAGGAGGAAGGGGAGAGGAGACACTCGGCGGCGCCGTCGGGGCTCGTCGCCGGAGGAGGCGAGAACGGCAAGTGTGAGAAAAAAAAATGTCTGCCGCGAGACATAATCACGGCAGGTGGGGTGTGGAGGTGTGGGGGGATGTAAAAGCAATTTCACCTGAATCCCATGTGACATTCTGGCTCCCGTGATTTCCCTCGGGCGGTTTGGATCGTACGTGTTTTAGGAACCGACCCCCTTTTGGAGGATTTTTTTGGGGAGATTAGAGTCTCTTGATTCCGTGTGTACAATTTTTTTTTCTTTCTAAAAGCACAAATATTCAGTCACTTCGTCCCGGCGAGTGTAAATTGAGCGTCTGTTTGCGAAGTCGATTAATGAGCCTCAACGAAAATATTCAAACTCGTATTTTTAACTCACGCGATTTTACTGAAGGTAACACGAGCACACGGCGTATTTAAAGACGCCGAATCCGGGCCGTAGTTATCAATATTCTAACGGGGTACGGCGATGTAAAAAAAAGATGGCTTAAACCTTTGAATACTCTGGAACCACTTTTGGCTCCAGACCTCCTTTTCCCTGTCCGAGGATGAAAAAAAGCATGATATGAGCCAGATTCCCCAAAAATGCCTCCTGGAGTGTCAATAAGACACCTTTTTGGAAAGATTAGGACCTAAAGAATCAGAATCTGCAACAAAAATCACAATAAAACAAAGTCTTGGTCTGTTAGGAAGAAGTTTCTGTGTTGTTCCGTTCAAAAATGCGAAAAATTACTTATTTTATGCCAAAAGATTGTCTGAATGGGGCATGCTGGGGCTTAAAATGGGCGCGGGAGGATATTTTGCAAGGTTTCCAAAAGGTTAAACCATCTTTTTCACCACTTTTATCTTCAGACTCCGACTTCTACATGTTTTAAGTAGTGAAAGTGACGGCGTTGTGTGTGGGTTGCTGCTGAAAAGCGTGTCTGGCCTTAAAGAGTTGCACTCGGCTCCGCTTTCAATGCCAAGCCGGCTGCCGAGCGGCTGCTCGTCACATCACCCACAAACGCTTTGACATTTGCAGCGCTTGGCGTCGCACTACGTGACAAACGAGATGCACATTCCCTCAGGTCTGTTAGCGCCGCTTTGACGAATGTCTGGTGGGAGGGGGAGGGGACGACGACAACAACAACATCATCCCGGCGGAGCTCATGACACGCGAGGTAAATTGTAGCTGTCAGTGGATGTGCTGATTATTATCTTTCAAAACTCCGCTCAGAGTAAGATGGAGCTTGTTGAGAGAGAGAGAGAGAGAGAGACTTCTTGAAAGTGCCGTGAAAAGAAAAATCCATCCAAAAGCACAACAGGTAGTTTTCCTCAAGAGTTTTGGACTATTTCACGAGAAAAAAAAACACTACTCTGAGATTCTGGACCGCGAACAACCCGACGTATACTTTTAGCTCTCGATGATGTTCTTTGCATTTCTGCATCTTGTTTTGTACCCTCGTAAACTCAGTAACGCTTGACAGGTTTTTCGGGAGATTAAAAGTTTGGAGGGAGCATTTTCGATGCCTGAGCTTGCAGCCTCCCGGCTAACGGCGCTAACAATGCTAACAGCGTAAAGCCTGGCGACGCTGTCGTCAGAGCTGTAAAAGTGTTCGGCTGCAGAGGAACGACTCGGTCGGCCATGAGAGGGACTTCACCGCACGATGTCTTTACAAGGAATGAAAGTTGTTTTTAATATTGTGCATTACTTCAATTCAATTTTTTCTCGCCTGAGCTTGCAGCCTCCCGGCTAATAGCGCTAACGGCGCTAACAGCGCATAGCCTGGAAGAGCTGTTAGCATTGTTTCCAATGTCTTTACAAGGAATGAAAGTTGTTTTTAATATTGTATATTGCTTTTTTGAAAAGGTCTAAATTCAATTTTTTCTCTGGCATTGTTTTAAATCTAGGTTAAATCGGAATTTAAGTCAAATATTTGTGCTTTTATTTTTGGGGTTTGCCCTCCATGCCCCCCCCCCCCCCTTCCGTCCACAGACTCCCCCCTACTGGTAGCTTGAATACACAACAGAGGCACGCGTACACAAAATAACTGCAGGAATGCACACGACGGCGCAGGCTGAAGGGAGGGTTTGTCCTTTGAACAAACGATTTTGAAGTTTGATTTACAACACACACAAAAAAAGAGGAAGAAAAGCAGCCTTTGTTAAACAGCGACAAACAAAAACAAAAAAGGTTTTCACAGAGGCCGTGCCGGCAGTGTCCCAGTGTGCCAGATCAAAAAAAACAAGCAGCAGGGCTGATGTTCTGCAGGCTGTGGACAAAACACACCCACCTGCTTCTAAAAGAGAAACGGCGGACTCCCAGCTTCATAATTACACACATAACCCACCCACACAGAGTGAGGCTACCTGATGAGGACGGAGAGAGAGAGAGTGTTGCTGTGGATGCCTCTTGTCTCTTATGTGTGCGTTCTCTTCCGCGGCGGCGTGTGTGTGTGTGTGTGTGTGTGTGTGTGTGTGTGTGCTCGAGAGAATACAGCGTTGGTATTCGCAGAAAGCTGGCTTCTGGTTTTCTTTCTTCTTTTAAATAAGAAAAACAAAGAAAAGGGAAATAATCTGCCATCAGAACAACAGCACGGACGACAAGAAACGACAATTATTCAAAAAACTGCTTCCGTCAAGTTACATCTAAAAACCCGGAAACGAGCCGTACTAAAAATCCTGATTGTTCTTTGTGTGTGTGTGTGTGTGTGTGTGTGTGCGCGCGTGTGTGTTTCTCGTGTACAATCAGCTGCTTTGAAGTGGTCGGACCTGAGGTATAAATGACAACCAGATATGCAGCGTGACAGAAAAAAAGAAAGGGAGGAACCCTCTCGGCGAGAGGAGCATGGCGGTCATATACATCGTGGTTTCTTTCGTTCCCGGTAGCGCTCGGCACCCGACGCGCCATCTCCCAACAAAGTGGCGCGTCGTGCGGCGTCTACGAAGTGAGGTTACAGTAGTTGTTCGACATTTTTTTTTTTTTTTTGTTGACAGTCTTTCACTCAGAAGAAGAAAAAAAAAAAACAGACATAGAAATTCAATAATAATAAAACCAACCTGAAAGAAAAAGAAAAGGATTGGTTTACCTGAAGATGCAAAAAACAGTCAAATAAATACCCATCTTTTCATAAAAGTATTTACCCTTTTTTTTCTTCTTCATATCATCATAAAAAGGTACATTTTCCTGTGTGTGTGTGGTGGTTTTTTTTTTTTTTGGAATGCAAAAAGATTTTGGATAATCTTTTTTCTTTTACAAGACAGCAGATACAGGAAGGTTAACTTGTCCACCTGTCCCCCAACCTCCCCCTCTGGGTCTCTGATTTCTCTGGCTGTGAGAAATAATAGGAATAAAAATTAGAGTCAAGTTTCAACCTGGAGTTATATTACACCTAAAAAAAAAACAACACAATAAACCCCCCCAAAAAACCCAGAAATAAAACCCCCTCAGTGAACACACAACACCGTGTTCTTTCTCAGACCAGGGTGGGACCGACCTGATTTATTTAGCGCCTCCAGGGTGAAACCAGACGACTGAATCCCGAAATGTTGTACGTTTTAGAGGAAGCCGTGAGAGGTTCGCAGCCCTCCCACACCGACCCCCGTCCAGTGCTAAGAACCAGAATAGCTGTATAGTCCCTGTGGTCTTCTCTCAATCTGTTGCTATATATATATATATATATATATATATATATATATATATATATATATATATATATATGTATGTATGGTTTCTATAAGGTTTTGTTGCCTGAAATACCTGAAAGGAGGTAGGGTGGCAAATATTGGTCAGTCAGACACTTGAAGCGTCTCCCCTCGCAGGAGGGAGGCGAAACAAAGAAAAGAAGAAACATAATAAAGAAACAGCGGAGGATACTATATTTCCCAGAGTATCGGCTATCCCTTCGCCAGGCTCCCAGGTAAGGTATACATACAAGTACGAGGCACAGAAAGGAGTCATTATTCTGAGATTGAGGTATAGCACTCGGCCTCTGCTGACCAAGTCGACATATAGTTTATATATATACGATTATAAATTACATCTAGTACAGGTAGTTAAGTCTGCGCCATTTTCCGACTGACAAATATTGCTGCCCATCCTGTTGGCTCGATCCTGAGACATTTACAGTACTGAAGGCTACTGTCGCACGCCCGCGTCAGAAAAAAAAACAACAACAACAAACGACTGCATTTCCGAACGCAAGCAGTGTGAAAGTGAAACCAAAAAAAAAAAAGCGAAAAAAGAAAAGAATAAAAACAACAGTCTGTTGAAAATGAACCGACGGCGCGTCTGTTTTTTTGCAGACGACTGTTCTGTTTCTGTGTGTAAGTTTGAGATATTCGTTTCAGTTCACTACATTCATTACGTGAGTATTTGTAATATATATGTATATAAATAGATATATACTGTTCTCTTAAGTATATAATATGGTATGAGGTTTCTTTTTAAGAACAGCAGTGAGACTCAGTTGCAAGAAGGAGGACTTTTTCGGACAGGGGGATCCGTTAACCACATGACAATAAACAATAATAAAAACAAAAATCTAATTAAATGAAATAAATATACCTTTTAAATGGCATGCACCTCAGTAGATAAGAGCAGGCTGAAAGTGGGACCTTTTAAATGACCAGAATTGTTTAGAAAGCATTGGCAAGTTTACAGCAAAATTCAAGAATTTCTTTAAGGATGGAACGATTTTCATTTTTTTCTTTACATTTTTAAGGATTTAGAGATTTGTGTTCAATCTACACGAATAGTTTGGCCCTTGAGGACATCGGCCCTCTCAGGGGGAAGTCCTTCTAAGTGCTGTTTGGAGTTTATCCACACAAACCTGTGCATTAAGTGCCAATTAAACTATTTCTACACAAATATTTGTTTCAGCACAAGTGGCTTTTGTTCAGTTTTTCGTTCTTTTTAAAGGGACGGGGCACATTGTACGCCAGGTTTTTGTTGTCAAACTGTGTTCACAGCTGGCTAAGTGAGCGGCGACAATGCCCTTTTTCTTTCCCACGAGGCGCGTTTATAACAAGTGCTTTAACTATCTGGCTTTGACTATCGGATCGGCGCATTGTCCTTCGCCGGGTCAGACTCAACGCGCACGACGAGCTGTTTTAGACACTTCCAATGCTCGGCATTGTCAAAGTGTTGGGATGCATTTCATGCATGGTGACCCCTGGATGTATAGTAGTTGTCCTGGGGGGAGGGGGAGTCTCTTCTAGAGCTTTTCCCATTGGCCGCGCATACCTGCCAATCAAGCCAAGGGAGCTACAAAGCTTTATTAAAGTGGGTAAACCACAGAGCGGCGAATTGAGATTGTATGCAACAGGTAATAACTTATTCTAATTCTACTCAGATTAGGATTCATTCATAGTTTGAGATTGTGTTTAAACGCTCTCAACATAATGATTCAATATATTCAATTAACCCAAAATCAGCCCCCAAAAAAAGAAGTGGTGCATGCCATTTTTTCTTAAACGACCTAAATAAAACAACATCAAATCAAATAAATAAAATTGTACAATACATTTTTAAAAAAAAGGAGTGAATCATCGTCATTTCATCTGGACAGAGGTACAGTTCTCACAGGCTGGGTGAGCACCAGGCAGTGTCAGGAGCGAAGAGCAACATTTAACCACAGCGCACAACAAAACACCACAACCAAAAAGCTTTTGACGTCTCCTTCAAATATTCTCCTTGTGGAAAACACTAAAAAAAAAAAGAGCGTTTGTGTGTGTGAGAGAGAGAGAGAAAGATATTCTTTCCCCACCTGGTAAAACGAGATGATCGTAGTTTTTTCTTCCTCGTCTCTGGCGCTTCAGCGGCGGAGGGGAAAAAACACGAGAGACGACACGACACAAAACTCAACTTGTTCAAGGTGTCGACCCTTTCTTTTCTCCTTTTTTTGTAGTCATTTTCTTTTTCTTTTTAAATCTCGGAGGTAATCGAAGAGGAAAACGAAAGAGTAGTTTGGGTTCGAGCTGCAGCCTTTTTTTTTTTTTTTTTTTTTGAAAGTCTTCACACACTAAAGCTTTTTTTTTTTTTTTTTTCTCCCGTCCCCTCAGCTCCCTGCTCCGCATATACATCACCCCGGCGCAGAGCTACGCTGCATGCATAACCGTCAAACTCTCTCTCGCTCTTGTGTTTTTGCTTACTTTTGAAAAAAGTGCCATTGTAGAAGTTTAGCGCCGTGACTTCCAACCTTTTTTTCGGGTCCTTTGTCGTAAATTCGTTAGCGGTTGTCTTGTCTACCGTGGGCGCCGCCATGTTTACTCACACGGCCTCTCCCCTAGATAAAGAATAGGCGAGGGGGCGTGTCTCGTCCTCCCGTCTGTCTACTATAGGTCCAACAGGAAGTTGACATATTTTTTAAAAAAAACACGTCATCCGTCTCAGTAACCCTGAGTTAAAAATGAGGAGAACAGAAACCATCCGGAATCATCGGATCGGCTTTTAAAATCATCAGTCATAATAATTTATAATATATTAAATCTTCTCCCTCGCTTCTAGTCACCCACCCACACTGCATATAGCCCTCCCACCATTTCCCAAAAACTAACCCCTCCCCCCTCTATAAATGCACATGGTTGTAGTAAACTGCCGTTAAAACTGTCTTTGAGGTTTGAGGGAGAATCATTTTTAAAGGAAGAGAAAGAAAAAAAAACCATCAGCAATGTGTTGTTGTTAGCTAAAAATCCGTTAGCTTAGGCTAGCTAGCGCCTTGTGTACAGGAGGTTAGATGATCAACTGGATAGCAGCAGAGTTTCACATCCTGATCCTAAAAGGCCTTCATCCAGTGGAGATTTCCGTAAAGGGGACGAGCTCACTTTGGTCGCCGTTTGGAGGGCGACCTGAAGGCGACTTTGGCTTTCCAGGATCAGCAGTGAGACACTGATGGAGGCCCATGAGGTAGCATTCCGCCTTAAAAAACAACTGATCCACAAGCAGATTGATCCTCAACTTGTCTCTTGGCAAAAAACACACACACAAAAAAGAGGGTTTTTTTTTTTAGAGCTTTCACGGATCTGATTGTGGATCAGCGTACGCGGGGCGATGTGCACCTCTGACCCGTTGCGAGGTTTGCGACTGGGCTTCAGAGACGGACCATAATAAGTGCAATGATGCGAGGGCAACAATGCCGAGGTAACCTGGTCCGTGAGCGCCAGACCCAAAGAAGGTGTAGTGCAAAAGAAAGCAAACGAAATGAAAAGATTAAGAGAGGTCGAGGAAAAGAAGTCGCTTACAGAAGTCAGTAGTGTCCACGAAACTCACAAACATGCATCCCTGAATGACTCGTGTGTCTCTTCTCATTCAAAAAGGACGGGTTAATGTTGCCTTCGTCCGCACAGAGATTAACAGAAGTTCTTAAGGAGGAAAGAAAGGTTTGCAGTTAAAGCGTCATGGCTACCTGGCAATAAGAGAATGGGCTTGTTTTGATTCAGAACCCTGGTGAGGAACACCGGCGGTGTGATTGAACCAGATGTAAAAGACAGTTACTTACCAATTTACAGCTAGTCCTCTGTGTGAGAGGGGAGCAGTAAAGGGGCTAATTTAGTTTTTTTTAAGGGGTTCATTTTCAATCTTCCCCCTCATTTTGTTCCCCCAAATTGGATTGGTCCAAAGCCCGAACTGCATCTAAAAGCAGCAATGGTTCGGGGTGTCAAGTTCAGAAAAGAGGGCGGGGGATTGGGATTATCAGCATGCTTATGGAAATCTCATGAATTGTCATTTAACGAATGTCTTTAGCTGCATTTGTTTAAGCCCCTTGGATATAAAAGCGAAAACAAATGCCTCAAACGGCATCGCTTGTTAAAAAACGTCCGTTTTTTTTCTTTTTTCTAAAGAGTCCTCCTCATATTATCCCTGCGTTTGTGCTCACCCAGATACTGCAAAGTAAATTGGCACAAATAAAGCCCCATCCGTATTTTCTTTTCTTCAAAATCACTTAAGTCATTTGTCTGAGGTTTACATGTGTGGGTCGTTTTTAGTCGATCGGTTTGAAATTGTCATCCACCTCTTCTTTTACATTGTCCTTGAGCTCGGCGGACGCCATCGGCAGGTCGTCGTCCTCGTCGTCTCGCGGGGTCGCGGTGGGCGTGTTCTCTGACTCTGCGAGAGGGAAATCCTGGCCTCCCGCCTCCGCCTCCACCTTCATCATCAGCTTGAGCTTCTTCTTTGGGGGGTTCTTCAGGGTTCCCAGGCGCTCCTTGACCTTGTACTCCAGGGTGCTGTGCGGGATCCCGTACATGTTCTGAGCCTTGGACACGCTCATCTTCCCGCTCATCACCACCGTTATGGCCTCCTCCAGGATGTCGGTGTTGTACTGGCGGTAGCGGCCCCTCTTCTTCCTCGGTTGCTTGGAGTTCGGGTCCCCTTCCGCGTCGGAGGTGGAGTACGCCGGCCCGGAGCTGGAGTGGTCCAAGTCAGAGCTCCAGTAGTCGGTGGCCCCGTCCAGCAGGCTTCCCAGGCTTCCCCCCCGGCGGTTCTGCTTCGGCAGGATGGCTCTCAGCTTCCGGCTGAGTATGTTCTCCCCGTGGCCGCCGCCGCCGACTCCCATGGCGCCGTAGCCGTACAGCTCAGAAGCATGGGAGTCCCAGGAGAGATCCATACCCCGGACCTGGGGGATCTTCAGGTCGACGGGAGGCGAGTGACCCTGGTCCCGCTTGCCCTCGTTGTGGTGGTGGTGCTGGGCCTTGGAGACCTGATTGTGGTGGTGATGGTGGAGGGAACTTTTGAAGGAGAAGGCTCCGTGGTGGTTGTGGTGATTCTCCAGGAATGTGGGCAGGTCTTTGAGGTCGCTGAGGGCGCCGCTCAGAGCGCCGCTGGCCTGCTTTAGCTTCATCAGGCTTTCCAGGTGGGCCTTGCTTCCCCAGAAAGAGGAAGAGCCCTTCTGGCCGAGCAAGGCGTAGGACTGCACGTGATTGAGCAAGCCGGCCGACTCCAGGTTAGCCAATGAAAGAGCAGCAGGCTGGCTCAGGAGGCGGTGCTTCTGGCTGAGGAGCTCTTCCTTGATGCGCAGCGAGCGGGCCAATGGCGGCTTGAAGGAGTTGGAGTTGTCCCTCAGTCCGTCCTGCAAGCTTCTCTGCAGCAGGCCGTCTTCGTCCACCTCTGGCAGGGTATGTTCCTCTTTGATCGAGTGTCTGAATGGAGAGGCGGGAGACAAAGAGGACAATTCGTTATGGGATGCGTGTGGCACTTTGTAATTTAAGATTTTAATGTTTAATGTTTTACTTTTAACCACCTGAATCAGTTCACGACAGAACGTAAACACTAAGAAACCACATCTGAGGAACTCAACAGCAGTGTCTTTTTTTGTTGTTGCCAGAAACAACATTTAGAGATAAACCACAGAGATCACTGTCAACAGCCTTTCAACAACCCAAAAAGACGACATCACTCCTGGATTCAACTGAACACACCAGAACACAATGAACGCAACCCTTTGACGAGCCAAGAGATCCAACTTCATGAGTATTTACATTTTAAATGAAGTTTCTTGCCCCATGCTGGATGAACAGACGGTATGTCTAGAAGAGCATCTCACATCTGTCGAACCAATTTTGTCTCTAGACCTATTTTTAGACCTCTTTTTCCCTGAGGTTGAGTCTTTTTCCCAGAGGTTGAGTCTTTTTCCCAGAGGTTGAGTCTTTTTCCCAGAGGTTGAGTCTTTTTCCCTGAGGTTGTGTCTTTTTCCCTGAGGTTGTGTCTTTTTCCCTGAGGTTGAGTCTTTTTTCCTGCGTTTTTGAGTCTTAATCCCAAAGTTTGAGTCGTCGTAGAAATCCCAAATTAATTTCAATACTTGTATTTATTGTATGTATACCTGCAAAGAAATCACTTTTAAAAGATATGTTGATCATAACGATGAACACCCAGCATGATATGAGAAGAAAGAAAAGAAAACATAGTCTGACTTTCGCGCACGGTTTCCCAAAGGTTCAAAAATAAAAATGCATCTCAGTTGTGTATATTGAAACATACGCTTGCATGCAAAGTGCCTCCAGTTGAACTGCTTGCAGCCAATTTTCCTACTGCTAAGTAACTATAGCAACAGTGCAAAGGCTCTTTAAAAAAAAAAAAATGCTCCCTTAGGTACACAATGCCGGGAATAAAACGCTTGGCAAGCCGGCGGCCGGCGAGGAGGAACTCGAGGCGAGCGCCGCGTGTCTCCGTCTGGTGAGCTGCAGCGCGACGTGGGGAGTCCTCAGCGGGAGTTTGAGCCCGATTACCACAGCGGGCGGTCTGCGGCTCGCTGAAGACAACGCGGGGTTAACGAGAGGCTTTTGGCGTCTACACCCTCGTCGGGGCGCTCCCTTACGGTAAAGCGCTCCGTCACCGGGGAGCCAACGTGAAGAAGAAAAGGATGCAAAGAATATGCAGGACAGAAGGGGAGGTGAAAGAGTGTTTCACAGTCTAAACTGTCTCCAAAGCAACAGCGTGTTCCTCCTGAGTATCACTTTTTTAACCTTTTGAAAAAATAACATATTTTTAGGCCTCTGTTCGAAAATTGCATACCCAAACTAAAAATAATATATCTCTGCCACCACGAGAATAATGTTGATGTTCTGATAAAATAAAGTATAATGTGAGTTGTGTGTTCAGATGTGTAAATATCAGTCTATATGTTACTGGTTATGAGTAAATGAAGATGTGAATTATACAGTTTTTATAGGAATATCTGCCATAGAGCCCCACCCCACCGTTTAAGTGGTTTTAATTTAAAAAAATTGAAGAAAGATAGTTTTTATCCTGCAGCCCAAATAATATTTCATTTGATCAGCACGTAATATCTTATACCAAAACTATCCTACTTAACAGAAAAATCAAAAGTATATATTTTTTTTATACAAACAAATTATTATAACTTTAATAATAAACGAAAAACAGTAATTAAAAAAAAACACACAACAGAATTTAGGTTTTCACACAACCGTGGTCATGAAATGATTTAAAATCCAATGCTATGTTACTGGTAATAAATACACTCGCTAACCCGGCGTGTGCTTGTCTGATGTTATGGGACTACAGGCTCCGCCCCCTCCTGGAGTTGATAATACATGACCTGATCATTAGAGACTCCCGCTGAGGCCTTCGGGGCCTAAGAGCCCTCAGGTAAAAAAAATTGCTTTTAGTCCGACTGTGAAAAATACCTCACAGGGTTTTAATCTGCTGGGCCTTTGTTTGACATGTGTCAGCAGGCAAAAACCCTGTTGAGTTATGGGTAGAAAAAAAATTTAATTGGTCTCTTAAACATCTAGGAACATAGAATAATAGATGGTGACGTCACGCCGCTGGAATCTGTGATGCCAACCAGTAAAATATAGCAATTTTTTTTCGAATATTACAAAAGAAATGTTGGTTTTAATCCCATCATCGGACCGAAAGGTTGTTACCCAAAACACAGCAGGTGAAAGTTGATCTGTGAAGAGCTACACAAGTGAAAAAGAAGGACTACGCTTGTCCGGTTGCCGCTCGGGAACTCGCGTTCAACCGATACGTCGATACCTCCGATGGCAGTTCGGAGAGAAATTGGCGGGAACTCCTTAATTTCCACGTGACGGGCGCAGGTTTGTCTGCGCCCACATTGGAGCTAACGAAAAAGCATTCCTGGATACGGCGGTCAGGATTAGCGCGTCTTCCCCTCGCGATGCGGAAGAAGCAAGTGCGATGGCGGACGATTTGAAACACGACTCGGAGGCAGAGTACGCGCTCATCAATAAATGATC
The DNA here is from genome assembly GCF_023055335.1 of Clinocottus analis. Lineage (NCBI taxonomy): Eukaryota > Metazoa > Chordata > Actinopteri > Perciformes > Cottidae > Clinocottus > Clinocottus analis. Next base: position 1,450,936 of record NW_027176054.1, read on the forward strand.
GCGCTGAGGATTGTCGATTAAATCCGCTGATAGAGGAGGAGGAGGGGTGAGCGTCTGAACATTGCACAGCGGCGGTGAGGAAGTCGAGGCTGGCCTTGCTAGCCGAGGTAATCGATCAGCCGAGCGGAAAACCAATACGCGAGAGGTGAGAGGCGTCGGGTGAGGACTCGCTCGAGGAAGACGGAAACGTAAAAAAAAAACGTAGAGCGGTCGATCGAGGGCGAGGCCCTTTAAAGACCTGCAGCGCGTCAGTCGACTCCATCAAGTGGGTTTGTTTTAGCCTCTCTGCGACCTCCGAATCTTTTATCTACGTCGACATATTACCGACGTGCACGAGAAATGCAATGAATTTCTCTCCGGAGTGGCCAGAACCAGAGAGGGGGGTCGCCGGTTCAAGTCCCAACAAGTACAAGAGTGTGAACTTGGAGCTAGAGATCGTCGGCTGCAACCCCCCAGGTGCTCTCTGGTAGCGCGCCAATGCTCCCAACACCCGGAGGGGTTCAATGCAGACGCGTGGGATCCGCACACATGCATCTCGTAAACTCGATCCAATCTTTCCGGTGGCGGTCGTCGACATAGTTGTCCTGTGAAATCAATCCCTCCCAGCTATGGGACTGCGGTTTGGCATCTGGGAACTGATCTGAATCCAGAATCGGAGTGTAACGTCAACCCCCTCGGGCCGCGACTCCACACAAGCGTCTAGTGTTGAAGGCTCGGCGCAGAAACGCCAAGCAGTTTTTGACTTCAACGTCTTCGAAGTTGCTTTTTTAGGAAACACTTGACTCGTTCTGTGGCCCTTACCCTTTGACCCCGGGCTCGGGGGACACCCCGGGGCAGGCTTTGAGGTGGCCTGTGCTGTGGATCTTCTTGGTGGAGAGGTCCAGGACGCCGTCTGAGGACGAAACAACACGCAGGGAGAAAAAGATTTAGACAGCAAAATCACAGACGAGAACACTTCTGATTGTCTCTTCTACTGACATGGACTGTGGCTATTTGGATCGTGGTCCATCCGTATACTACTCATTATTTAAATAGTTTCTGTTATGTTCATGTAATGTGGTGATCTCTGTTACGTTGCTCATTCTGTTGCTTCTGTCCATCCGCAGAGGGATCCTCCTCTGTTGCTCTCAACAAGGTTTCTTCCCTCTTTTTCCCTGTGAAAGGGTTTTTACTATCTTTGTTTGGGGAGTTTTTCCTGATCCGGTGTAGAGATGTTATGCGTATGGACTGTAAAGCCCTCCGAGGCAAATGTATTTGTAATTTTAGGCTATATAAAATAAAATGAATTGAATTTGCCAGAACAAAAACTAATCAAATCAATTTCTTGTCAAATTTAAAGGTGATTATTGCGTCCATTCAGAGTCTCTACCCAACAAAACAAAACAAAGAGGACACTTGTAAAAACCTGTTGACCGTAAAAAAAACAAGTTTACAGCTTTTCTCTGTTAAACTTCTGCTGAAAGAAACACTTATTTACGCTTAATCAGTTACTGTTTCATTGTCATATTCACACTTCTCGTTGAACTCTCCCTTGTTTAAACTTATGCTGAACGTCTCTGGCAGTTCCTTTGTGATCATGTGACCACGCCGAGGCCGATGTAAAGACTTCACGGGGCGATAAAGCCATGAAGACGTCATGTGGGCCTCTGTGTATTAATAATAATGAGTATTTAAGATGGTAACGTTTTGCTCATTCTTTGTGCAATGTGCAAATGTCCTGATGAATGACTTTACCACCGTGGTGTCGAGTACATTTTCCTATCAACCACCATTTAAACATTTGGT
>NW_027176054.1:1457720-1485220 GCF_023055335.1 Clinocottus analis
TTGTATCTGTTCCTCGTGTAAAACTCAAGTACCGTGAATAAAATCAAAGTGCAACAAGAGCCAGAAGACGCCGAAACAAAATGGACGACGGTCCAAAAACAAAACTTCCGAGTACCCCCAACACCGCGGCGGCAACACAACCCGGCATCGAACGCTCTGCATTAATACGCGTCGAGCAACGACAGCTCTTGTTGTTATTAATGCATTAATCTGGCATTGTCCCAGATAAATCATCTGCACTCATCTCTTGATAACCAGCAGCTATATTATTTGGATACGTTCGTGCGTGCCAATGAGTCGAAACCCTAAATCCTCCAAACAATACTTAAACCCACCAAAAAAATAAATAAATCTAATCCTGAAAGCTGTGCTGAAATAATCCCCAAAACATATCTCTCTCTCTATAAATATATATGTATGTATCCCGTACGTACAGCTCTTAATCCCCCCCATCGAGCGAGGTCGAGGCACCGGAGTACCGCCTGCAGCGGCTCCACGCTGTACATTTTCAGCCATGCTTTTCCCAGCATGCATCCTGTTTGTAACTCTGCGCCCGTGTCTCGAGTTACGTGAACTCATCAGTGCCAGTTGTGTAGAAGTTGTGGGGTTTTTCATACCGTAGATTTTTTGTATTTACACTCCGAAGATGAAATACATGTGTAGAAAAACACTGTAAAAAAAAACTGATTATTCTCCTTCACTTGAACTTTTGACCCGGCGGCTCGATGCTCAGCAGGATGTGGGCTCCGAGACTAAAAGGTGACTTTCTAATGAAGCGCTGTGGCGGGCAGAGTCCACTTCAACTCATTTTTTATTTACTATTTATTATCCTTGTTGGCTTGTCTCCCCTTTAATCCCCTCGTTAATCCCTAAAACAGGTTTCCCTCCGTGTTAAACATGCAACTCTGTTTAGAAAAGTGATGATATAGAATGAAGGCACTGCTTTAAAACACAGTTAGAATAACATCTATGAATGTTTGCTTTTCATTCATAGATGGAGAGACAGATTTCTTCACTAAAGCAGCATTTATAGATCCAGATTAAGCAATATTAAATTACGAAAATTAAGAAGAAATGCACAATATATACAAATAAAATTATATTATTAAATTACCTAAACAATAGTGCCAAAAAGCAACCTTAAACATAATATTAAGCACTTTAAAAAATCTATATGAAAGTGGTATTACCAACAAATTAGGAATATTTTTTTACAGTATTCTGGCACACGTCACAATCTATTGCACTTTTTTCGATGCTGGATGTTTATAGTTATGATCAAAATATCTTTTATATATATATATATATTTTATTTTTTTTGCAGATATACATTTTTTTCCCAAGACTTTGCCGAACAAATACATAGAATAAACACAAGTGTTGGCATTAATTTGGGGTTCCTACGACGAGTCAAAGTCAAGCGGGAAAAGAGGCCCGGAGCTAAAATTGGTTTTCAGCGGGTTAAAGCGGCGCCGCAGACGCAGGAGCACGGGGGCTCGATGCCGTCTGTTGTTTGCGATGGATCGTTTAATCCCTTTGTTAATGTTGTCTGACTTCCCGCGCTCCACCTGAACGCCGCTGCGTGTAATCCGGAAAAAAATGATCCCGTTGACGAGGCGGCGCAAAAAAAATAAAAAAAACAGCTTAAACTGTTGACACGGCAAATAAAGAGAGCTTAACCTGCTTCCTGACATTCTGTTGTGTTCTGTCGAAGGCCCGAAGAGTTCAAGCAATTAACACACAAACACACACAAACACACACAAACACACACACTCTCTTTGCCCACTCTGCTACAAACAGGCCTTAAATGCTCAAAAGGAGAGGGTTAGTTTGCTGAAGATGTTCCCGAGTTGTAAAGCTCCATTTTAAGAGGCGCTGCCAGCCTCCCTGGGAAACCCCCAGCATGCAGGGCGTGTGTGTGTGTGTGTGTGTGTGTGTGTGTTTGCTCAGGAAATGGCCTGTTGTGCGACACTATAGGTTTGTGCAAAAGGTACACACATGAGGTCTCGCCTCCCGACAACAAAGCGGTGGGATTTTCTTCCAGTAGTTCAGAAACAAGTCAAAAGGCGGCCGAACTGTTTCGTGAATTACGCTTCGAGGGAAAGTAGACATGAAAAAAACTATATATATATATATATATATATATATATATATATATATATATATATATATATATATATATATATATATATATATATATATAATATATATATATATATATATATATATATATATATAATATATATATAATATATATATATATATATTATATATATATATATATATATATATATATATATATATTATATATATATATATAATATATATATATATATATATATATATATATTATATATATATAATATATATATATATATATATATATATATATATATATAATATATATATATATATATATATATATATATATATATATATATACATATACATATACATATATATATATATATATATATATATATATATATATATACATATACATATACATATACATATATATATATATATATATATATATATATATATATATACATATACATATACATATATATATATATATATATATATATATATATATATACATATACATATACATATACATATATATATATATATATATATATATATATATACATATATATATATATATATATATATATATGGTGCTCCGCAGGCGGGCTCGGCCTGTGTGAGTGAAGCCGGATTGATTCGGGCCGAGCATTGATTGGACCGACATCTGCTTCCTCTCTCCCGGAAAAAACACAACACGAGCTTTCCGTGTCGCTCGGCTTCGTCACAAAAGAAACTGGACGCTGATCGCTGCTGCTGATCGGAGACCTGCAGCAGAAGCTGACGCCGCATATTAATACAAGCACCAGACTTTAAAAAAATTAAAGAAAAGCTGAAGCGCTCCGTCGTCACTTTTTAGGAATGGGAAACCAGGACCAAAAAAAGTCTTATCAAAATACAGATAATTAACTGAGTCAGGGTTCATACATATGGTGACAAGTGGATTTCCATGACTTCAAACCACATTTCCATGACTTTAAACTACATTTCCATTAATTTCACAACATTTCCATGATTTTAACCAAATTTCTATGACTTTAAACCAGATGTCCATTAATTTCAAGAAATTTCCATGACTTTTTACCAAATTTCCATGACTTCAAACCAGATTTCCATGACTTTTTATGAAATTTTCATGATTTTAAACTACATTTCCATAACTTTAAACCAAATGTTCATGAGCAAACATTGTGTGAAATGTGTGTGTGAACAGTAAAAAGTGATAAAATGTAGTATTTAAACTAACAATGAGGATTCAAAGCATACAGTAAACCTTAAATGACTCAAATGAATGAGAGACAATAGTTTGATTAAAAGAATAAATATTTATATAGATGTCTGTATGTATGCTGCTGATATTTTGAGGCTCTTTCTTTTAAAAGCAGATTCATTATTTATAACTCAGCATGAATGAACGTCATGAACACATGAATATAACACATTTAAAAGACTTTTCCAGGTTTTCCATGACCGTACTTTTCCGATCTATTGCATCGCATCAATAAATAATTATCATAAATGCCAGAAACATCTCTTGAAACTACCTCCTCTGACATTATCGTGCTGTTTAATCAACGCCTCTGAAAACATCTGTAAATTAAAATCTGTTTATGGAAATGCCTCCCGAATGGCCTGAAGGGATACGGCTGCTGTACCGAGGTGCAGTTTTATATTTGGCCCTCGACGTTAAGGCTGCAAACCTCATGAGACTGTTTGCATACATGCATTAAAATTTAAAAAAAATATTGCCATTTGAGAAAAGATCGCAAGATGAAGATGAATTTCCACATTTTTTTCCCGATAAAGCCGGTAAAGTGTCGACGAAACAACTCGCCTGCGCTGCACCGCCATGTTTCCAGTGACATCTGAACACATCGCCTCCTGCTGTTTGGTTTTATGGCCCCGATAAATAAAAAGCTGGAGAGTAGAGGTCTCATTTCTCTTCAGGACTTCCCGCCCTCCCAAAATGAATTCGGCACTAGTTTCTCGTGAATCGTCTCTCTCCACGATGTGAAACAAGCTTCCACAGAGTTTCCCCACGTGGCTCTTCGTCGTAATGGTGGCACAGGTCGGAAAAGTGGGTCGGGCCTCTCTGGCCCAGATCTTCCCTGATTTAGGGGGTCTACCTGGAGGGCAGAGATGTCTCCGTTCCACTTGGAAAACTTGGAAAACCGTTACGCGTGGCGTCCCTCAGGGATCGATCCTCGGTCCCTTTTCTTTCCAAACTTGATTGTCACAACTTCACACATCGGACCTCCGGTGTCCTCAAAGTTTATCACTTTGATTTTATTAAACAAAAAGGAGCAGATCATATGACACCAATAGCGATTGGTTTTATTTGAACGTAGACAATAAACTTTTATCTTTGGCTCCAGCGCATTTTTTCACTATTTTCCTTCTCAGAAGCTCTGAAGATGTTCTAAAACATCTGTAAATGGTTTGACTTCAACTCCAAAATGGGATGGAAAATAATTAAACGCAATAAATGTCTTTAAATATAAAACACGCTCTGGTGTTATACATCCCAATTAGCGAATCTCAGATTTTTTTTTTGTGACATTATCTCTGATATTTGACTGATTTCCCCGGAGTTTTCACCAAATTGCCTGACTTGACTTATCAAACACACCTCTGGAAACTCTAAAATGTTCCAGATATTAATGACTGGAGGGGAGTGGAAATGAGTATTGGAGTGAATAATGAGGTGTGTGTGTGTCTGTGTGTCTGTGTGTGTGTTACCTTTTCTGTGGAACACAGCATTGAGGAAGTCTTGGGCCTGTCTCTCCAGCCGGCTGATCCGAGACCGCTCCGACAGCACCTGGCCGTCTGCACCTTTCTCCACGCTGTGCTCCTACGAGACAAACCAGTGGGTTAGGACCTGTTTATTTCATCAACAACAACAACAAAATAAATACATAATAAAGCCCCCTCAGTGGAGACGACCACACTCAGAACAGATGGCGCTGCAGACGTCTCCATCCTTTGGCTTGAAACTGGTGATTTGGTGCTCAAGTTATTTCTTTATTGTTTTTATTCAATGCAGGGTTCATACACATGGTGATTTCCATGACTTAACCAAATTACTTTGACTTTTATCCAAATTTCTTTGACTTTTAATGAAATTTCTTTGACTTTTATCCAAATTTCTATGACTTGCATGCAAATATTGTGTGAAATCGGTGTGCAAACAGTAAAAAGTGATGAGCACGTCATGAACACGACACATTTCCAGGACCTTTCCAGGTTTTCCATGAGTGTGAACTGTCTTTAATGGTTGAGAAACAGGTGAGTGTGTGTTAACCTGGTAGATTCATTATTTGATTACCAACTCAGTTGTGATGAAGTCCAAGTGAAGTTTTCAGGTGATTTTTGTCCGACCAACACTCTAAAAGTCACGTTTGTTAAAGTGAAACCAGGAAATGAAAACGCTTAATGTGAATTTTAATGCTTGTGTAATTTTCTTTCGCTCGTCTAATCAATTGATTGATCCGTTGTTTCAGCGCTACGTAATTGTTTGTGTGTTTTTTTTCCCCATTTAATTGACCTTTCCCTCTAAGTCCCGCCCCCTTGAACGCAGACCGGCCAATCGTAGCGCAGCATCGGCCGGCTCTGCTTCAGACTTTTTTTTCTCAATTTTCCAGGACATTTTTTTTTTTTTTTTGTGTGTGTGTGTCCAGAACGTGAATGAACGTTGTTAATCTGAGGATCTGAGCACGTGTGCGTCCGTTGGCCTCGATCACTGAAAGACAAAAGCAGCGACCCCGAGACGAGTCGGGTTTTTAACCCCTGGGCTCTCGCCGCAGGTTTTCGGTGGATCGATGCCCACCGGAGCTCCTCCGCTGTTCAGCGGACGAGCAGAAGGGAAACGACGGAGAGGAAGCAGCTTTCAGGCCCAACGGATGAATAAAAGATCGTATCGAGTGAGCGGAATACAATTAAAGGGCCGGCGCGAAATACATTTCTGTCTCGTTCTGCAGTCTGATTGTGATTAACATAATTATTGACCCGTCAGAGCCGATGAGAGGGTGAACAGCGCGGGTGTGTTGTTGTGCTTCATTAGAGAGAGAAGGGAGGGCGGGGGAGGGGGAGAGAGAGGTTCAAATATGTTTATTTACCGGAGAGGAAGACAGCGAGGGAGGAAGAGGGGGAACGATATGAAATAATAGAGAGAGAGAGAGAGAGAGAGAGAGAGATGGGTCGCTGGTGAAGTGAGGATGTTTTTAGGAGACAGATGGCTGACCTCTGAGGTCGGACCGAGGTCAAGTTGAAAAACAAGAAACCGCTGAGGAAGGACGCTCCCTCCCCCCTCCCTCCTCACTTCCTTCCCTCATTCACTCGCTCAAGTCACATCCCAAAATTAAGGAGGATGGAAAACACGGACAAGAAGAAGAAAAGAGTCAGAGGAACGTTTCAGCATTCCACCTGAAGACCATTTATTCATTATATATATATATATATATATATATATATATATATATATATATATGTATTAAAGTGAATTGATAGAGCTAAGTGACTCTGACCGTCCTTCTTGCTGCTTCCTGCTATTTGTGTTTTTTCTGTATATAATTAATTAGTCACCCTGCAGCGTTTAAAACACCCACGATGGAGACGTGACGTGTGGGCCGACGTCTGGACCCTAAGCCACGCCCCCACGCCCTTAGTTCCGCCCCTATGCCATAAGCTCCGCCTCCTATGCCATAAAGCCCGCCCCCAACAGTCCTCTTGTTCTTTTTGCGTTGGCGTGGTGATGCTTTGTCTCCAGCAGAGACACAGAAGCAGGAACCACAACTTCTACACTTATTATTACTAATATTATTATTATAAATATTAGTATTATTATTATTATTAATATTATTATTATTATACTTGAGAGGAAGCAGCGGCTTTTTTGCTGCCGTTAGACTAATTTACACCCATGTTACCATCCTCCTCACACTCAAACACACAGACACACACACACACACTCTCACACACAGACACACTCTCACACACACAGACACACTCTCTCTCACACACACAGACACACTCTCTCTCTCAGACTCTCATAACTTCGCTCTCATAATTAGCATCTGCAGCACTGAGTCCTGCTGCGTGGTCACAGTGACCTTTGACCTTTGACCACCAAATTCTAATCAGTTTCAAGCCTTTCTCGTCCCGGTGGACCTTTTGTGCCAAATCTGAAGAACCTCCCTCTGGGCGTTCCTGAGACGTCGGGGACAGTACGTCGTAAAAAAAAAAATATATATATATTTTTTTTAAGTTCTCTGTCAAAAACCGGAGTTATTGGCTCCAAATCGATTGATTGATGGATCTGTTGACCTGCAGTCAGTCCTGGATCAGCTCCTTTAAACAGAACGGGTTTCACACAATAATTGCCCCAAAAAATCATTTATAAAGTATGAAAACCTCCAGCGTATCAATCAAGAATGATTCATGAATTGCCTCCTAATGAGTGTTAATAAAAGATGCATTCAGTGTTTATTCATGCTTTAATAACGCTGCATAGTGTGTACTTGTTACAAAGATGTTGCGTTGCTGCTGCGTGAGCCGTTAATAAATATAAAACCCTCCTCGTCACCTCAAAGGTCCCGATCACTAACCAGGACGTAACGAGCGCCACCGACTCGCACCGGGGATCGGGCTAACACCTGGATCTCGCTCGCCCTCCCCCGCTGCGCGCTTCATTATCATCAGCAATAAAGTGTGTAATTTGTGTGTCAAAAAGGAATTTGATGAGAAAGGTCACGGCGGCGTGTTGGAAAGCGTCTCATTAAGTTGTCTCAGCGCGTAACGAAGACGTCACAGAGATGTCGGAGTGTTAGCTCATGATTTTCTCCCAGCGTGCCGTGAGAGAAAATGTCCAAAAAATAGGATTCAGTTGCCACAAAGAACGTTTCGTTGTCGAGCGTCTGAGCCTGCAATGTAACGCAATAGGGAGCTGCACCGTGTGTGCTGCTTCATGCTACAATGGAGCATTTTGTAACAGGATCTTTTGTAAAAAGGTTGAAAAACACTGATGCAGTATGAAAAAAAACAACGAAAAAGAGGTACAAAAACGTCATATTTTAGTTCAATTATTTACTATAAGCCCAAAATCCCAGATTTTCCTCAGGGGGCTTCACACAAAGAAAGTGTAGTATGTTGAAAAAACATGGAAGCGTGACATGTTTGTGTGACGTGTTTGCGTGAGCGCTTCAGAAAGCTGCAACATCCTGATGAAGTCGACCAACAAGTTCTTCTATTACCCAACATGCATTTTTACGTGCTTATAGGAACGTTGGTGGGCGGAGCTTTGAACCCGCCAGATGAAAGCACATGGCGTGGCACAGGGCGTGCACAGGGCGTGGCACAGGGCGTGGCACAGGGCGTGGCACAGGGCGTGCACAGGGCGTGCACAGGGCGTGGCACAGGGCGGTCTCCTACCTTGACTTTCTCGCGTCTCAGGCAGCAGAAGAGACAGTTCTCATCGAAGGACCAGTCGGACACTTCCTCTGGCTCGCAGTCTGGACGAGAGGGAGACAGAGAGCGGCGGGTCAAACCAAACGCAATCCACAAATTTAGAAAGTGTGTGTCTCTGCAGCCACGAGGGCTGTTTAATAATGTTGTGTTATAATAAAGGAACACATGTGAGATGTTGTTCAGATGTGTAAATATCAGTCTACATGTTTCTGGTTCAGAGGAAATGAAGATGACACACAGAAAGAAATGAAAAGGTTTCAGGTCCAACTGTAAAAAAATGACTTGCTCTGTACACCGCAGTCAAAGCAACTGGGAGCAGTTCAGGGTCACGTGTCTTACTCAAGGACACATCGACATGGATTAGCAGAGCCGGGGTTCGAACCACCGACCCTCTGATTGAACGACTAACCACTGAGCCACAGTCGCCCCAAAGTGCGTGAACGTTCTCTCTTTGCGAAGGTTGACTTTGATAAAGTGAAGCAGAACAAAGTTATAGAGGGTTTAGAACAGAGAACATTCAGGCGAGGTTGTACCCAACGGACCCAATGGGTTCAATGGACCCAACGGACCCAATGGACCCAATGGGTTCAATGGACCCAACGGACCCAATGGGTTCAATGGACCCAACGGACCCAATGGACCCAATGGGTTCAATAGGTTCAATAGACCATTGGGGTCATTGGACCCATTGGGGGCCAATGACCCCAATGGGTCCAATTGGTCCAATGACCTCAATGGGTCCAATGGGTCCAATGACCTCAGTGGGTCCAATGGGTCCAATGACCCCAATGGGTCCATTGGACCCATTGGGGTCATTCGCCCTCATCGGTATCAAACCCCCGGGCCCGCGGGCTGGAGGTTGATTCAGCTCAGTCCAGTCAGATCACATTCACGTCTCCATCCTTCAAGACATGTGAAATCTTTTTACCGATATATCACCTTCAGAGACAGAGAGAGACAGAGAGAGAGAGAGAGAGAGAGAGAGAGAGAGAGAGAGAGAGAGAGAGAGAGAGAGAGAGAGAGAGAGAGAGAGAGAGAGAGAGGCTGCCGCCGTTGACTTGGTTACAGCTGAGCTGTTGCCATGGTGCTACGCTACCTTTAAAAAAAGCCCTCGGTTCAGTGAGATGAAGTGAAATAGAGGAAAAGAGGAGTGTGTTACAGCACAGACGAGTGGGGGGAGGGAGAGAGAGAGAGAAACACAATAATACATCAACGTGGTCACAATAGTGTTGTCCTCGGTTCCTTCACTTGACTTTAAAATGTTCCAATAAGTCAAAGTTCAAAGGATATGAACTCTGAACTCTGAACTCTGAACTCTGAACTCTGAACTCGTTCACATCTGGTCTCTCGATGTGTTCGCTGGTTCTTTGTTGTCCAGTTTGATTCATTTATTTATGAACTGGCTAATGAGAGAGTTCCTCTGCTGCCGCCTCGCTGATTGAACCGCAACAGCAATAAACGAGAGAGAGAAATGAAACAAGAACAAATTATTAATCTATACGTGTTTTACAAAGATAAAAATGTATTGAAATTCCCACACACTCTAAAAATGGCTAATTGCTACAATTCCGCGATGTTTCTCGTGAAAAGATGAAGGCCAGAAACGAGAAGCTCCAACTCAAAAACCTGTGCTCTCAAAACGAAAAGCTCCACTTTGAGTTTGGGCGTAGTGGGCGGGGCCTACGCTGCTGAATGAGCGAGAGGTTTCTATTGGTGGGTTTGACTGGGCTGTGGCAGCGTATGCCCCGCCCACTACGTATGCCCCGCCCACTACGTCCAAACTCAAAGTGTCGCTTTAACTCGTTACAAACAAGAAATTTGCTCCTCAAAACGTGATGATTTTGTTTGTGATCAAACAGATTCTGCTTCTAAATGTATCAACGTTCCTCACATGTTCCTCACATGTTCCTCACAGGTTCCTCACATGTTCCTCACATGTTCCTCACAGGTTCCTCACAGGTTCCTCACAGGTTCCTCACATGTTCCTCACAGGTTCCTGTCAGTGTGCGACACACAGAAGGAACGTTCGTGTCTCTGTATTGAAAGACAAGGCCGAGGGGGCGGAGCTTCAACCCCGCGGTGGAAACCAATTAGCTCAAAGCCCCGCTGTCTCTCTCTCTCTGTGTGTGTGTGTGTGTGTGTGTGTGTGTGTGTCTCTCTCTTTGTGTGTGTTTCTCTGTGTGTGTGTGTGTGTGTGTGTGTGTGTGTGTGTGTGTGTGTGTCTCTCTCTCTCTCTCTCTCTCTCTTTGTGTGTGTGTTTCTCTCTGTGTGTGTCTCTCTCTGCTTGTACTCATCATGTAACACCATTGTCTGGAAACATGTTTGAGAAATCACTTTGTGTCTTTGAGAGAAATGTCTTATGAATATGTTTCTGCACACGTGCGTGTGTGTGTGGGTGTGTGTGTGGGTGTGTGTGTGTGCGTGTGTGTGCGCCACAAGGTCGCTAAAAAAACACCTGTGAGGAAACATGTGAGGAAAGGATTCAAGGTCTTACAGAAGAATAAATCCCACGACAGCAAACGGTGATCAGGACTCACGATGGTGACCGAACATCTGCTCACGTGACAATGTTCACGCTCCATGAACCGCAGGAATGTCCACAGGGAATTCTGGGAAATGTAGGAAAACGCTAATAGTAATAAGAGGCTAAGAGGTTAAGAGGATAAGAGGATGCTCCTTGAGGCGTTATTTCAGATTCTAGTTAAGTTAAATCAACTCACATCTCACTGGTGATGTTGGTGTTAACTAACACAGGTTTCACCGTCTGCAGCTCGGGAGAGAATGAATGTGTGTGTGTGTGTGTGTGTGTGTGTGTGTGTGTGTGTGTGTGTGTGTGTAGAAGCGTAATGCATGAGTGGAAGATGACGTAGACAAGCCAGAAATATTCTAAAAATGCCTTAAGTTGGTGGGGGAGGGGTCACATGACTGCAGGACACCGTGTTGACCTCGTTTCTCCGTGGGAGGAGGAGAGAGAGAGAGAGAGAGAGAGAGAGAGAGAGAGAGAGAGAGAGAGAGAGAGAGAGAGAGAGAGAGAGGCTGCGGTCGATTTGAGAGAACACGTTTTCTATGCTTCATGTGTTAAAGCTGCATTCTCTCTCCTGACCACCAGGGGGCGACTCCTCTGGTTGTATAGAAGTCTATGCTTCATGTGGTAAAGCTGCATTCTCTCTCCTGACCACCAGGGGGCGACTCCTCTGGTTGTATAGAAGTCTTCATGTGTTAAAGCTGTATTCTCTCTCCTGACCACCAGGGGGCAACTCCTCTGGTTGTATAGAAGTCTATATAAGTGACTCTACTTCTCTCTTGATGTATTCCCTCAGTAAACATTGTAAACATGAGTTTATGTCTCAATCTCTAGTTTCTAGTCTTCTTCTATACAGCATGATGTTCATTTAGTACATTAGACCATAGCAGGGGACGCTTTAGGGGCGGGGCTACAAGGTGATTGACAGGTCAACAGCCTCCACATTCCAAATACGGTCACTTCCGTTTATCAGTTGCGAGAAAAACAAACAAACGTGGCGACGGCTGTAATCCAAGATTGAGCGACCCGGCAGACTGGTTATACTGGAGGTTTGTGTGTGTGTGTGTGTGTGTGTGTGTGTGTGTGTGTGTGTGTGTGTGTGTGTGTGTGTGTGTGTGTGTGTGTGTGTGTGTGTGTGTGGGTGTGTGTGTGTGTGTGTGGGTGGGTGGGTGGGTGGGTCAGGCCATGACCATGAATGCATCTCTGCTCAGTAAGAGGAACCACCAGAGCTGCATTCAATGACACTTTGAAAAAAAAAGGGTTTTCCAGCACTTCCAGTTTTGCATAAATTAAACATGGCCGCTGTATGAATTAATCATATTGTTAGGAATTCTAAGCAGTTTGCGCAGTAAACGTCTGCGAGATGTGTTTATTGTCCTCTCACGACATGAACTGAATGTTCATGTTGGATCAACAATAAGACTCACAGATATGATTCAAATACATCATTTAAATCATGTTGTTTATTGTTATTTCGAGAAGACAGAAGGTTTTTTTTCATGTTATAACTTCAAATGTTTTGGGTCAAACATCGGTTACGGATTTCTAAAAGAAGGTCGTTAACAAGAGTTCATTCAAAAATACACATATTGAAATGAGAATATATGGATTATGTTTCTAAATAAATACAACATTGTGATTAAAGTCAATGTCATGTTTATATTCTATTGTCTTCTATTCAGGATGTGAAAAGAAACGGAGCTATTTCAAACTTTTACTCTGGAAAAATAATCTCTGAATTGATAAATAATTCTGGATTTTGTGTCTGTCGATATTTCCCTTACATTTTCTTTTTAAAATCTTATCGGGACGGTTTTTTACTTCCTTGGACTAAAATTCCTTCAATCTCGATTCCATGAATGTTTTTTATTTTTTTATTTTTTTACCCTTGATAACACTTTATTTTGAAAAAAAAGTGTAGTAAAAGTAACACTTAAGGCAGATATAAATAAACTAAAAAAAATCTTTTATTTCTTCATTAAACTTTAATCAACTGTAAATCAAATAGTAGAAATAAAAGGTTGATTTTTTTCAACAAGTATTTGTTGTTTTCCATTTTAAACTTTTATTTTGGAAAAATCTCTGAATTGATGAAACTTTTTTAATTCAATCTAATTTTATTTTTTTTTACCCTTGATGACACTTTATTTTGAAAACCTAAAAACCGTTTTGTCCGTGTAGGGCTCCCGTAGTTCAGCGTGCAGCGTGAACAACACTGAAGGGCAGAAGCAACGACATGTTTTATTTCTCCATTCATCTTTAATCAGCTGTAAATTGAAAAGCAGATATGAAAAGTAGACGTTTCCAGATGTTTGCGGGGTGAGGACGTTACCTTGGAACACGGTGATGTCGTTCACTAGTCCCGGCCCAAACAAGCCTTCCAAGATGCTTTCAAAGCCTGTGGGAGAGAAGAGATGTGACGTTAGCGCCGGCCGGCAAGTTTACCACCGAAACATCGGACGACTCGACAAAACTGAACGTGGGTCGGGCCGCGATATGAAGGGATCTTTAACGGCATCGTTTACATCTGGTGAAGCGTTGGGAACATAAACGACAACGCGCGTTTCACGTAGGAAACATTTTACTGACGCACACAACAACCTCAATGACAGAAAATATCAGTTTGAGAAATACATGTTTTGTGTGGTTAAATTGGAAACTGAGAATAATACAAGTCGCACAAAGACATATGTAGACAATAGCATGGCCACACACACACACACACACATATAGACAATGATGTGAGAACACACACACACACACACACACACACACACACACACACACACACACACACACACACACTGGTGCAAAGGCTTTCTGCTGAATTGAAATATTGAAAGGAGGCTACAAGGAGGCTTTGTGAGCGCTTATTATGCACACACACACACACACACACACACACACACACACACACACACACACATGCGCACACACACACACACACACACACACACACCTTGTCTTTCTTCTCAGCCTTCAAAGAAAAATTAGCGCTTTACCTCCAACCCATCGAGCTAATGTCACTCACTTTTATTTTTTTATTAACTGTAAATACCCTGGTCCCGCTGTTGCTTGGCAACCACATACAGGGAAACATAAATACATATTGCAATTTCCCAACCTGACCCCTCCCCCACCCCGTCCCCATCATACGGAGACGCAGGCAGACGCGGTGCAACGGAGACAAAGACGTGACCGTGTGTGTGTGTGTGTGTGTGTGTGTGTGTGTGTGTGTGTGTGTGTGTGTGTGTGTGGAAAGGTTAGCGGCGCACATATACATGTATGCAGAGTTCAAGTGGAGCCACTTGTCGGGGCCACGCTCTGAACACTGAACGCTGAACGAGCTCGAGACGCAGCCGCCGGGCGAAGAGAACGAGCGTCTCCGGCGCGGAAGCTATCGCGCTCGACCTCGCGGCGCTAGCGTTAGCTGAAGTGGCCGCTGCAGCTAACGCGACGGCGAGATTCAAACGCTGGCGTCGTCGTTGTCTCTATACACTCGCTACGGCCGGCGCCGTTAGCTGGAGTTAGCTGGAGTTAGCTGGATTAGCTGGAGTTAGCTGGATTAGCTGGAGTTAGCTGGATTAGCTGGAACACGGGCTGAACGAGCTCGAGAAGCAGCAGCCGGGCGAAGAGAACGAGCGTATCCGGCGCGGAAGCTATCGCGCTCGACCTCGCGGCGCTAGCGTTAGCTGAAGTGGCCGCTGCAGCTAACGGGACGGCGAGATTCAAACGCTGGCGTCGTCATTGTCTCTATACACTCGCTACGGCCGGCGCCGTTAGCTGGAGTTAGCTGGAGTTAGCTGGAGTTAGCTGGATTAGCTGGAGTTAGCTGGATTAGCTGGAACACGGGCTGAACGAGCTCGAGAAGCAGCAGCCGGGCGAAGAGAACGAGCGTCTCCTGCGCGGAAGCTATCGCTCGACCTTGCGGCGCCGCCGCCGCCGCCGCCACTACAGCTAACGGTAGCGCGGGCGCCACTTCAGCTAACGTTGAAGCTAAAGCTGAATGCAATATTACAATATCACTGACAATTTCCCAGGCGTATCAAATTTCAAAAATGTAAATAGGAAACCACTGCATGAGCGTCTACGGAGCCAAAATGGATGTTTGTCCGACCCCCCGGTGGGTGAGGAGGGGAGGGGGGAGAGGGGGGATCCTAAGCCACGATTGGCCGGTCTGCGCTCCAGGGGGCGGGACTTAGTGAAGGGTTAAGTAGTTTCAGTTAATTTACGTTCAGTCTGAAAGTCTTTTGCCAAATCTTCTCTCTTCACATTAGTGAGCGCAGCGCGTGTGTGTGTGTGTGTGTGCGTGTGTGTGTGTGTGTGCGTGTGCGTGTGCGTGTGTGTGTTTGAAATCCCTCCTTAGCGGTTCTTTAGTCTTCTCCGTTTGTGTTGGCCTGAAGCCAGAAACTGATTAAGTTGTGTTATACTTTAAATTCACGTGGTGATAGACACATCAACACACACACACACACACACACACACACACACACACACACACACACTCTCTTTAAAACACTCAAAAGCTATCGAGTAAAATGAAACTCTTCACCAACGTGTTTGTCCCGTTGCCCAAACCTCCACCAACGATCTCCCCTCTCTCTCTCTCTCTCTCTCTCTCTCTCTCTCTCCTCATTCACACACACTGACACAACACAACGTTCTCTTAAACCTGAACATGCAAAATTCACGCGGCGTACAAAGGCAGCTTTGATTACGAAAAACAGAAGCTTCAAAGAATGTTCAAAAGCATTTTTTGTGCCTCTTTGCTTTCCGATAAGCCCGAAATACAGCTCTGCTTTTAAGTAAGGGAGGGGGGGGGGGAGGGGGAAAGGGGGCGGGGCCACGGCGTGAGAATGCGTCGCTAAAAGTCAAAGTTACTCGAGCCCTCGTGCTCTTCGGGCCGCGACACAGAGAGTGTTTTCATATTTAAAGTGACAGCATCGTCCCCGGCGTGCGGTACAGTACAGGATGATTCCCCCGCCGCCCCGAGGCGGAGGCTGCGATTGGTCGGACGGGATTGAGGATGCCATTGGACGAAAAGCAGAGACGTGGAAGTGATTGGATGAGATGACGCAGCTCCAGAGTCTCTCCCCGAGCCAACGGGCGGAAAAATAATAAAAAGCTCCGGAAATGTAGGTCAGTTATAACACTGAGGGCCCAAAAGCATTCACACATGACATGACAATGTACACACACACACACACACACACACACACACACACACACACACACACACACACACACACACACACACACACACACACACACACACACACACACACACACAACATCTGGGATTCTGTCAGTAGGTTATGCAAAAACAAATTACAAAAATGTGCGTGACAGTGTGTGCGTGCATATATATATATATATATATATATATACACACACACACACACACACACACACACACACACACACACACTCACACACACACACAGTTTTCCCCAACCTCCATTGTGTCACTTCGTTTCACTTCACAGAGTCCAGCAGTGCAGCCGAGAGCAGCGTGACACAAACCTAAGAGACTCACACACACACACACATACACACACACACATTAAAAAACACACAAATACATGGAGGGAATCACAAGACATCGAGCTAATCCACATTTGCACCAGAAAGGACAAAAAAAAGAAGCACAAGCTTCAAATATGTGATGTGAACGCATGAAACCTGGTTGAGGGAGGAGCTGCTGCGCACACACACACACACACACACACACACACACACACACACACACACACACACACACACACAGACACAACAGACTAATTCAGCACTTAAAACACGCGGTTTCCTCGTAACTGCCTCATTTAAAGCTCGAATGATTCGTCGTATTGCTGTGACTTTCCCTCGAGCACAACACGCCCCCTTGAGGCAAAGAAAGCAACAGCGGGAGCCGTTCGACATTAAATGGACAAAAATAAAAGGGAAAGTAGAAACAGAAGCTGCTATTGACTCTCAAAGCCTCCGAGTGCTGCAGCTGCTGAGCGCTGAGCTCCTAAATCAGGTTAATTTAATTTGCAGATCCAAAGAATCGCAGATTTGGGGCAAAGCAGAGGAATCCTCCGAAGTGGATACTCGCCAGCGCGGAGGGGGAATACAAGTTGTTCTTCTAAAAATAGAGTCATTTAAATGTTACGGATCGTGGCTGCGTCGTGTGATTTTAAAACGCGAACACGCACACATGAGAATATGCTTATTGTTGGTATTCATGCTTTTGATCAGCCGCCTGACAATAAAACAGCGTTGCAAAGACAAAAGAAGAGAATCCTGCAGCGTTAATGAGGGTCTGGGGTTACGCATGTAACTCCTGTTCAACGAGAACGAGTAGCCGCAGACGCAGAAGCAGGAAGCAGAGCCGTCCGCCTTTTTTCTTCATAATATATTTTTGGAGGGATTGATCTAATACCGAGAAGACGTGTTGAGGTGGGGGAGGGGGAGGCATCTAGCGGGAACTACATCCTCTCACGGCGTAGGAACACGAGCGCGCTCCGTCTGCTGGGAGCGACTGAGCTGCTCAAAAATTCATTCAGGGAATGCTCAGCAAATCAAAACACACGCACACACACACACACACACACACACACACACACACACACACACACACACACACACACACATACAAGAAGCAGCATCTCTCCAAATCCCTTGGAGGAACTTGACGCTGTAGGAAGCGTTGCGGGTGGAGAAGGCGGAGCCTGAGAGAGAGAGAGAACATGGAAGCCGGCGTCGGGCTTTTCCTGTGACCGCCGGACCCTCGGCTATACATAGTGCCGCATGAGCATTAATAATGCAGCGCGACTAAAGCTCTCAGAGCAGGCCCGCTCGCCCCGGCCCCCCCGATCAGATCAATACCTAATTAGGCCCGACAGGGGTCTGGCCTTCAGAGGAGAGGAAGTGAGGCAACGTGCATGAGAGACGGGAAGCATCGACCGGCCGGCGTGAGTTGAACAGCTGATATCCACTCGGCAACAACTTTAGCACTGAACAGGTTTTTTTGGGCTCCCCTGAAAGCCTTAAAAGCAACGTTTCAGGGGTTGGGTCTCACCTAAAATAAGATTGTTCACTATTTTAAACTGCAACTGTCACGTGACCCAGGCGGGGGCGTCGGGGGTCAGGGGTCAGGGGTCAGGGGTTAAGGGTCGGTACGACGACAACAACGGAGAAAGTTTAAAAGACGAGCTAATTGGACCGATTCTGCAATTACCGGCCGTCTGCTTGACGGCAACATGGCTGCTGCTCCACGGTCCGATTCTCCGGCGTGACCTTTAGGACCTTTTGCTGAGTCTGTGAGTGTGTGAACAAACGCACAAAAGCACGAGGTTGTCAACACATGAGTGTGTATCCGGCTGGGGGAGCGCGTCCGGTGGAATTGCTCTCTACTCTTTTCTGTGCTCTTTTTCTTTTTTACAAAACAACCGCATTCAAACGTGATATTTAACGGTGAGAAGCAGCTTCAAAGGCGATTAGCATTAGCGGCGAGCAGCTAGCTTGCGGAGATCGGGAACTATAAAGTCGTTGTTGGGAATCCGCGACGAACGAATTCCGAAAAGCCAAAACCAATCACACGCCTTTGATCTCGATGGTCTTTGCATCACAATTAGCTGCATGACATTTCCACGGCCATTTTTTTGTGACATCGTCGCGTGACACGTCTGCAATTAGAAACACTCAAAGGGAAAATTAATGTCAGATTATTCGGGTTTTCTCCACAAATGTTCCATATTTACTGAGATTAGGATTCAAGTCAAAGAGTTTAGCAGTAAGTTCAGTCGACGGCAAAGTGATAGCTGTTTTTTTTACGCCTGAGAATGTTCTCTTGCATGGTCTTCATTATGAGGGCGGCCATTTTGACACACACCACCCAAAGGAGCGTGAACGAGATGTCTATCATCCGCCGTGCAGCAGCACGCACATGATACAAATAGCAAGATTTAGACATTCATAATTTACTTTTACGCTTCGCTTGGACCAACATGACTAAAAGAAATGCTGCTTTGCATGAACGACGGAAAAAACCAAAGCGCTAACACGAGCTAGTTTGCTACACGGGCGATCTTAAACGACACCATACACAATGCAGATGGGAAGTAGTGACGGTTCAACATGTTTAAATAAAGTCTGGATAAGGAAGAGGTTAGATATATATATATATATATATATATATATATATACATACATACATACATATATATATATACATACACATACATACATATATATATATATATACATACACATATATATATATATATATATACATACACATACATATATATATATACATACACATATATATACATATATATATATACATACACACATATATATATATATATATATACATACACATACATACATATATATATATATATATACATACACATACATATATATATATACATACACATACATACATATATATATATACATACACATACATACATATATACACATACATACACATACATACATACATATATACACATACATACATACATACATACATATATATATATATATATATATATATATATATATATATATATATATATCCACATACATATGTATATATACTTTTTTTATTAATGAAAAATACAAAAAGTGTAGTCAGTTTTTTGCTGAATGTGTCCGCAGTTGTTCGCTAACATGCTACATGCTAACTGAAGACGCCAAAAGGTGTATCGTCACTTCTGTTTGGAGTTTCTGCCCCTAGTGGTTAAAAGTAATAACTCAAATCATGACTTAACGTACCGAGAAAAAAAGAAGACAAATGTGGCGTCACGTCGTTATTGTTGCGGTGGTTACTTGCAGGCTAACATAAAGCTAAAGCTAACATCAGCTGGCCAACAGAGTCCGAAAACCCGGAAACGAGTTGTATGTTTTATTTCTTCCCTTCTTTCTTTCTTTTCTTTCTTCCTTTAGCTCAAAAAACTGTTTTTTTATTAATGGAAACTACAAACGGGGTCGTCAGTTTTTTGCTAAATGTGTCGGCAGTTGTTCGCTAACATGCTACATGCTAACTGGAGACGCCAAAAGGTGCATCGTCGCTTCAGTTTGGCTTTTTGGAGTCGTGTGTTTTCTTTTTTTCTCTCAAAAACGACAGCAGACTCGGTTCCGACACATTCTTCGGCGTTTTGTTTTTCCAAATCTCTTCCTGAGTCCTTCATTCTTTCCTTTTCTTCGCGCGACGTTCAATGGGGACAATGTTCTCACGTCTCCAACGGTTTGAACCGACTGCTGGAAATAATTAAACTTCAGTTTGACCTTCGCGCCTCCGCCGGAGATCCAGGATCTTGATTTCAAGGCTGCCGGAGGACAAACAAGCTTTACATCTCCGTCGCCGACGCAACCGTCACGTGTTCCTTTCATCGAGCTTATTGATCACGTCAAACATCCAGCGGACTTAATCGCGGCCTTTTGTGAGACATTTTCATATAAAAGAGCGTCCTTCTGGGGACTCAGATGTGGTCATTGTCCAGAGTTTTGGAGGAACTGAAGGATTTCTTAGCGTTGTGTGTTTGAAATATGAAAGGACATGAACGTGTGTGTGTGTGTGTGTGTGTGTGTGTGTGTGTGTGTGTGTGTGTGTGTGTGTGTGTGTGTGTTTTGATGGAACCTGAATGAAAATGTCACTTGTCAAAACTCTCATGATCCACAGCTTCTGTCAATTATAAACCACACTAAATGAAGACTGTCACAGTCGTAACTTTTAATATAATCAGTCTCTCCTGGTTAATCTTAATCTACTTCATTCAAGACAACAACACTGTGTGCAATAATCTATGTATTTTAATGTGAATCTGTTGTGTTAATCCTGTGGAGAGACAACTCACGTAGTTTATTGTGCGCTTGTGTGTGTGTGTGTGTGTGTGTGTGTGTGTGTGTGTGTGTGTGTGTGTGTGTGTGTGTGTGTGTGTGTGTGTGTGTGTGTGAGAGAGTGTGTGTGTGTGTGTGTGTGTGTCCTGGGGAATGATAATGGGGGATAAAACAAATACGTGCAGATTGGCCAAAGGCGTGGTGAACTGTAGAGACGCAATCAGACGCACACACACACACACACACACACACACACACACACACACACACACATATGAAGCACGTCAGCCTAAACGCAGCGCGCCGATTCAATCTGACGGTTTCTCGGCAAACCAAATCCCTAATCTCATCTCATCTCATCTCTCTCTGAAGTATCCGGTGATGAGCTCAAAGGAGGCTGATGTGCGCTGGCAGCTATTTCTGTGACTAACACACACACACACACACACACACACACACACACACACACACACACACACACGCTTGCTTGTTAACGAAGCAGAGGCGCTGCAAAGAGCAATCACAACTGGGCGACGTCTCACAAGGAGGCGAAGCAACGCAAAGAAGACTGCGCGCACCATCACACACACACACACACACACACACACACACACACACACACACACACACACCCTTGATTTGGTGGTTTTACATTATGTTGCCATGGCGTTGAGCCAGTCACACTTTTAACATTTCAACACGGTCGAGGCTTTGAGAAGGAAAGAAAAAAGAAAAGGAGGTCGAGCTCTCTGATTGGTTGACAGCGGATGACTGCGTGTGTGCAACTAATCAGTCCTCTCTCTCACACACACACACACACACACACACACACACACAGCGGGAGGAAAGAGGTATAAAAATTAGTGCAATTACTCATCTAATTATCCAATTATTTAATTATGTGGTGGAGAGCAGGAAGGAGGACGAGGACTCTCTCTCTCTCTCTCTCTCTCTCTCTCTCTCTCTCTCTCTCTCTCTCTCTCTCTCTCTCTCTCTCTCTCTCTCTCACTTTTCTGTAGATTCTGGTCTTCCTGTGCAGATTTTATCTGTTCTTCTTCTTCTTCTTCTTCTTCTTCTTCTTCTTCTTCTTCTTCTTCTTCTTCTTCTTCTTCTTCTTCTTCCCTCCCTCCCTTTTCTCTTTAGCGTGTCTCTTCTCACCCCGTTAGGAGGCGAGGAGGCAGAAAGAAAGGAAGTGAGAAGAGAAGGAGGCGCAGGGGTATGGAAGTGCTAACGAGAAACAAATTGAAAACAATTAAAGGAGAGGTGGGGGAGTTTGTGCGTTTGTGCAAATGAATGTTAAGTGTGTGTGTGTGTGTGTGTGGGGGGGTATGTGTGTGTGTGTGTGGGAGTGGAGGGGTGTAAGTGAGGGATTACTGAATGGGAGTGGTAAGTGGTGTATTCTTTGTATTTTCTGCCAATTAGCTTGCCAGCAGAAGGAGTAAACAGCGGGAAGTGATGGGAGCAAAAGAGCCGAGAACAGACTGAGACCTGCAGTCGGGGAAACGGTGCCTTCATGCCCCGTCGTTTGTTTGAGCGCCGGAGTGTTTTGTTTGTGTTTTTTTCGGAGGTGAGAACTCATTACGTATTTGAACATGTCTGTGCATCATTTTGCAGGAAGCTGTCGTCCACGTGGGTTCCTGAGATGAAGAACATTCAACACAGGAAGTGCCTCCATCGCATGAGAAATCTGTTTTTCTCATCAATTCGTCAACGTCTGGACTTTCCGCTTATGAACGGACACACAACGTCTCCAGCGGAGGAATAAAAGAAGCCGTTTCATTTCGGTTCAAAACAGCAGCGTGTTTGGAAAGCTGTAAAACCGAGCGTGATAATCTGATCTAATCTGCACAAATTGAGTTATTAAGAGTCATTAAACTGTCACGGAGCGGTTTAAATCCAAACGTGCTCATTTACAGGATGAAGCCGGCTGGGGATCCGATTTCATTTGGACTCCCGCTCCCTGCTGCCAAAACCTGTCAGCAGGGTTGTGAACATCTGTCCAGCAGGGAAAGAAAGGGGGCGTCGACTCTCAGTCATGTGACTTTTTTTTAATAGACAACGACTCGCACGCGTCTCGGTTTGAGCAAAGAGAAACCCAACGGTTGGCGCGATCGCACCTCCGGCGACGGCGGACGGAGTCAGCTGACTTCCTGTTTTTTTTTGTGGGTTTTCCAGCCCCTCCCCCCCCTAAAAAATAATCCTCCCGGCTGCTTCAGGAACCATCCGGACCGGCGGTCGCTCAACCAGCCGCCTCTCGAGCCGCGAGAAGCAAACGGGCGGCAAACTTCGCGGCTCACAAATGTTTAAGTTTTTACAAAAAAAAAAAAAAAGAAATGTATTTTTTGTCTCCTCACACCTGCTCAGTGGTATTAAATATGGTGGAAGGGGAACGAGGTTACGCGGTTATTCACAAACATATGTGAGAATAAATGAAGAACAGATGCTTCTGCTTTGCTCAGATCAGTTTACGCGACTTCAGCCGAGAGGTCAACGCAGCGGAGAAACCGTTCAACACGTTGAGCGAGAGGAAGGTGCGAACGCAGAAAAACACGTCGTTTGCGATCCTTTTGGATAAAAATAAGAGGCATTACAAACAATATCATTGATATTAGACGACCTGTTAATACAAATATATCCAACGAGACTTTATTGATGTGATTTTTAATTTTAAAAAAATGATTAAAAAAAAAGCACACTATGAAAAAAAAACCAGGTGACAATCACAATTTCTCACAGCTGAAAGCGCCGTGTCTATATTTACTTAACTGAACAAACATTTACAACGATGGAAAACTTGAATATTCCTAATGTTTGAAGCTGGAACGAGAAATATGTTTTGCGTTTCTGTGATAAAGAGAAACCATAAACATACCTTTATGATTCATTTTCTCCTGATCGACAGACGGATTCATTAACTTTCTGTTGACTCCAAAACGCTCAAACCACATTGAATATGACTCATAAAAACAGCTCATTCTGTTTGGATGCTCTGAATAAAGTGTTAGAACTTTTTCGATTGAGATGTGACGGTAATAATCATAATAATACTAAAAACCTTTTTTTTTATTCAATAAGACTGGATTGAAGAAATAAAAGAGCGAGAGGTCCACCACCTGTTACGTTAAAGTTAAGTTTACACAGTGAATGTTTTTTGGGGGGAATAAGTGTTAAAAAACCTGAATATTTGGTGCTTGTAAAAGTGGTCAAAGACAGCTAAAAGATTCAAATAACGACACGTCTCATTCAGTTTTCTTTAAAGAAATGAATTCAATTTCTCTGAGTTTAGCGGTCGCGACCCTTTGACCCGGCGTCAAAAGCGTCGACCGCTTTCTGTGACGAAAACATGTCGCTCCAAACGCCTTTTATTACGCCGCAAGGTCGCGATAAAAAAAGGGCAGAAAGAAGCAAATATTAACGCGATAGAAAGTCGACAACAAGAGGAGAAATGAAACACGTGAATGGACGAGCGGCGGGCGGGTTCTGTGATGCCGGTTCTTTTCTCGCACGCTTCAACCTCCATTAATATTCTTTTCAGGCAGAAAGACAAATTATACACAGCGGGAATGAAAGGAATCTAAAACATTATCTTGCAGCCGGGGGTAAAGAGGAGGGCGGGAGGAATGTAAAAGAAAGAGAAAAAGGTTTTAAACTGTTACTGAGACGGAGACCTTGCCTTTTATAGACCACCGCGCTTGAATGCACCACAGGCCTCCGACGAGCACTCAAGACTTTATCGTTTTCTAAAGGGCAGCAATTTGCAGTTCACTGGAAACAGAAACCTTTCAGATTCGAGAGAAGCGACACAAGGCCGACCTTCCGGCCTCGGGTTTGTATTTTTTATTTTTAATCTGCTTCCTTTTTCTATTTCCTGCTCTCCAGGCGGACATCGCTGCACGTCGTCCGTTTGGTTGAACCTCCAGGTTTAACCAAGCGGACGCGTTGCTTCGTCCATGTTGCTGCCCTCTGACAGCAGACATCCATTGCTCCTCTGTCCATCCCTTTTTGGGGGATTATTATGCAAGAAAATAAAAATGAGCAAAGAGCAAAACCTTAACCATATAACCCTAAGCCTATAACTCTATAACCCTAACCCTCTAACCCTTACTCTATAATCCTAACCCTATAACCCTTACTCTATAATCCTAACTCTATAATCCTAACCCTATAATCCTAACCCTATAACCCTAACTCTATAATCCTAACTCTATAACCCTAACCCTAACTCTATAATCCTAATCCTATAACCCTAAATCTATAATCATAACCCTAACCCTAACTCTATAATCCTAACTCTATAACCCTAACCCTAACCCTATAACCCTAAATCTATAATCATAACCCTAACCCTAACTTCATAATCCTAACCCTATGACCCTTAACTCTCTAATCCTAACCCTATAACCCTAACTTTATAATCTTAACCCTGTAACCCTAACTTTATAATCCTAACCCTATAACCCTAACTTTATAATCCTAACCCTGTAACGCTAACTTTATAATCCTAACCCTATAATCCTAACCCTAACTTTATAATCCTAACCCTATAACCCTAACTTTATAATCCTAATCCTATAACCCTTAACCCCATTTTGAAATTCAAGACCAAAGACCAGGAAGTTGTGAATGAAGCTGACTTCTGCAGTCACACATGGAGTTCACTCTAACGACGTCTTCAGGGTTCCTCAAGGAGCTCGTTAGAGGAACTCTACCGTCAGGATATCTCTGCTGCTTACATTTAGGCCACGCCCTCGTTTTCACTCTAACTTTATGAAAAGATGGCGCTAAATTGCTGCGATGAACCCTATGGAAATGAAGCGACGTTCACACGTGCAGTCATCTACAGATTTATTTGGGCATGACCTTCGACTCAGTAAACACGGGTTTGGACCGTTTTCCACAAGTTTCCACAGGTTCCTTTTGGATGAGGGCAAAAACTTGACAGGATTAGTGACGAAGAAAATTATCATGATTGAAAAACATGACAAAAACTTGTGGGACTGCGTCTCTCAGTCAGTTCAAATCGACCGTTTTTGGTCTTAGTGGACTAAGATTTCTTTTGTCAGTTGTCTGTTTTCTTTGCTCTTTTCATGCTGAATGGGGTTGGGGTTAGGGTCGGGGTTAGGGTCCGGGTTAGGGTTGGGGTTAGGGTCGGGGTTAGGGGATTTAATGAGGGGCTTTTATGGGATTAACGACCGATCGCGGTCGAGCTGTTGAACATCCGCCAACACGAACCGGCCAACTAACAGCTCGTTTCCAGGTTCCTGAAGGCAACGCTACGCGTTGCCTTCAGGAACTCGAGTTGACTCGAGTGTCAGGGATGCTCGAGTCAACAATCACCCGCCGAATCCGCTCGTTAGCGTCAAAGAGCCGCGAAGACGAAAGAGCTTTGTTCGGGTTCATTATCTCCCAACACTCTGAGCTCAATCTTCCCTTCAGGTAATTACTTTTTCGAGCTCTTTGCAAAAAGGGAGGGCGGCGATTTGACGAAGTAAAGAAGTAGAAAAAGACTCAAGAGAACAAGCGAGGCATTCTACCTTTAAATGAGGCGCATTAGGACTCGAATGGAAAGCAAAGCGAGGCCGGCGTGTGATATCGTTAGCTGGAGGGAAGTCGACGGTGCGTCCATACCTTCCACCGTCAATACGAGTCCAATCGGCAGGTCTTTCACGGTAAGGGCGAGGGCTATTTTTAGCACCGACCTGTGGTCCGGTTTGGAGTCCGTGGACGGGAGAACAAGCCTGCAGTGTGTCAGAAATCACTTTCCACTGGCTCACAGCGAGGCTACAGTGGGAGCAAAGAGAGGAATATGGGCTTTTATTGTGAAGCAGCCACAGGAAGTGCAGACTAATCAACTAAATCAACAGCAAAAAAAGAGAGGACGTGTTTCCACTAAAATGAAATAACTGGATTTAGACGTTTGCAGTTTGACTCAAATGGGACTTAAACTTTAGATTAAAACAGATTTTTTTTAGATCCAAACAAGATGACGGACAGATGCTTAATTTGCAATATGGAGTTATGAATGATTAGTTTTGCTTTGTTGGACTAACACAAGTCCGTACAGTTATGGAGAGATGTGTCTGTTAGGGAAATCCGACTTGGTAAGGACACTTACTGAGGATTTAGTGGAACGTTACGGCAAGTTACGTAAATATTTAAACTTAACGGTTGCATTATCATTTAAAAAAACAACACAGGTCTCTTCTCAGAAGAGTTGCGGTGTTGTCGCAATTTAAATGAAGTTAAACGACTCTGTGGTTGCAGAGATAATTAAGTTTATGTTTAAAAAAGGAGATTTTTTTGGCGAAAAATAGGGCCTGAAAAGGTTCAATGGAAACTTGACTATTGATCTTTCTTTCTTTTCTTCCTCCCATCACCACTTTTTCACGTGGAAAACACATTTAGATTCATCTCCGCTCGCCTCCGCCACCTGAACAAAGTGTCTGACGGAGAGTTTTAATCTCCTGACTCTCAACAGGCGTCACACAGATTTACTCCTCAACCCGAGATTCAAATCAGCAACGCTGCGGTCACAAGTCTGCTCCTCTTAAAACATGAGAGCTTGAAATCGTCATTTTAGCAATTTGAAGA
>NW_027176054.1:1490220-1505370 GCF_023055335.1 Clinocottus analis
ATCGTGTCCGTGGTTATTCCAACGATATCTGCACATAATCACTACATCATGCTACGAGGAGCATGACGCCATCAACACGTGTGTTCTCTCCTCGTGGACGCCAGCGAGCGTCTCACAGGTTCAACGCCGCCGCCGTGAAGCTCCGCCCCCTTTCCACGTAAACACACAGGCTTTCACTGAGGGATGGACCAACTCTATATGTACGTATGCACATGTGTGTGTGTGTGTGTGTGTGTGTGTGTGTGTGTGTGTGTGTGGACTAAACGTCGCTACTGCTGAACAGGGATAAGAGCAAAAACCCACAGAAGCCATTATGACGTTAACTCCCCCAAAAAACACACATTGAGGCAGATTAATGTTGGCGGTCCGGCCATAAGCCAGCGTTACGTGAACGCTGCACTTGCTCCTAAAACACACACACATACACACACATACACACACATACACACGCACACACACTAATGACCACATGTGACATCTGACATTTGCAGGCGAAAATTGCGGCCGTCATTAACTCCCATTTAAAAGAGAAATGATAAATAACGGAAGGTGAAGGGTTAAAGTCTCGGCCGACCAGGCGACGTGAAACCCGTTTAGATGTAGAACGCAACAATTTTATATCCTATAAGAACAATTTGACGAGAGTTTGATGTTTTGAGCCGCAGGTTTGAAGCGTTTTTACATAAACGGGCCGAACGTCAACCAGCTGACGGTTTTATCACCGGTAAGAAATAAGATGATGGAAAGAAACGGTACGGAAAAAGAAAGGAAGGAACCGTAGAAATAAAGCAACGGAACAAAAAGCTGTGAACCACAACATGTTGTGTGCAGGAACTGTGTGTGTGTGTGTGTGTCTGTGTGTGTCTGTGTGTCTAACCAGGAGCTTCGTACCACAATGGATGGAGGTCAATGGACTCGTCCTCAAAGCCATCAGAGAACTCGACGGCTTCCTGGGAAAACGGTAACAAAGAGACGACCTTCCCTAAAAATAATAATAATTAAATCTGCATAATTAAATCCGTCGGGGACGAAGTGAAAGGAAACGTGCGGGTTTATTTGTTGGGTCACTTCCTTTAGATAAATGTGAGAAAATAAACATTAAAAATGACAAAAGAAATGCGCCAACGGGGCGATTGTATGCTTTTGTTTTTTTGTTTGCATTTTATTATTGTCTGACAAACCTCATTTTTGTATTTATGTTTATTGATAATATATCTAATTTTTTATTTTTAAAGTAAGGCGACAAAAACATTTTTTTGTAAAAATAAAATAAATGTAGTAAATGGTCAAATTTACCAAAATAAAAGCACCTACGAACTTTTTACTTCAAAAGCAGCTGCTTCAATATGAGCTTTATAGCAGAGAAACGACCACTTTGTTATGTAAATACTTCTTTTTCTGTGAGCACACACACACACACACACACACACACACACACACACACACACACACACACACACACACACACACACTTAAAGACACAGGCATGATTTAACATCCTTTAGCCTCAACAGCGTCAGACAGATGTGAGGATTGGTTGAAATCTGGGTGACTTAACGAGGTCAGGAGGCCCAGGGCCGATGGGACAAAAACATATTTTTGGATTTCAGTACGTGTGTGTGTGTGTGTGTTAAATGTATATAATGTGTGTGTGTGTGGGGGGGACATTATGGCATCATATGATTTTCACATGAAGTTGTGCTGCTTACGGTTCGACGGACAAAGAGAGCGATTCACAGACAGCGAGGCACACACGGGTTTATGGGATGGAAGAGGAGAAATCCCCCTGAAAACACACACACACACACACACACACACACACACACACACACACACACACACACACACACACACACACACACACACACACACACACACGATCCTTTTGCTGGTTGACTTGTTCAGTGACCTGCACCCTTCATTTAGCTTTAGGGTGCGTGCAGATTTTATAGCTTTTCTTTTGCCGTTTCATCTAATAACCAAATTTCCGTGACTTTTACCCAAATTTCTGTGACTTTTACCCAAATTTCCGTGACTTTTACCCAAATTTCCGTGACTTTTACCCAAATTTCCGTGACTTTTACCCAAATTTCCGTGACTTTTACCCAAATTTCTGTGACTTTTACCCAAATTTCTGTGACTTTTACCCAAATTTCCGTGACTTTTACCCAAATTTCCGTGACTTTTACCCACATTTCCGTGACTTTTACCCACATTTCCGTGACTTTTACCCACATTTCTGTGACTTTTACCCACATTTCTGTGACTTTTACCCACATTTCTGTGACTTTTACCCACATTTCTGTGACTTTTACCCACATTTCTGTGACTTTTACCCACATTTCTGTGACTTTTACCCACATTTCTGTGAATTTCACCCAAATTTCCGTGACTTTTACCCAAATTTCCGTGACTTTTACCCAAATTTCCGTGACTTTTACCCAAATTTCTGTGACTTTTACCCAAATTTCTGTGACTTTTACCCAAATTTCCGTGACTTTTACCCAAATTTCTGTGACTTTTACCCACATTTCTGTGACTTTTACCCACATTTCTGTGACTTTTACCCACATTTCTGTGACTTTTACCCACATTTCTGTGACTTTTACCAAAATTTCCGTGACTTTTACCCAAATTTCTGTGACTTTTACCCAAATTTCCATGACTTTTACCCAAATTTCCATGACTTTACACCAAATGTCCATAAGCAAACATTGTGTGAAATGTGTGTGTGAACAGTAAAAAGTGATAAAATGTAGTATTTAAACTAACAATGAGGATTCAAAGCATACAGTAGACCTTAAATGACTCAAATGAATGAGAGACAATAGTTTGATTAAAAGAATAAACATTTATATAGATGCCTGTATGTATGCTGCTGATATTTTGAGCCTCTTTCTTTTAAAAGCAGATTTATTATTTATAACTGAATGAGTTTGCGGTCGGTAGCAAAATAAAACACGTCGAGAAAATGTGTGTTTTCTTCGAGCGTGTGAATCGCTGCGAGCAGGAGAGTCATAAACGAGCAGAATAAATATTACAGTGCGAGAGATTAGCTGCGGACGGACAGAACACATAATCTCCTGGCAGAGACTGCCGTTTAATCATCTCAATGTGTGTTGAGCTTTCTTTTTTTAGAAAGAAAGAAACCCCTGTTAAAGGACGCTGCAGTCGCAGCACATCGTGCACGACTCCAGTCAGTAGACATGACATCCGCGTCCATTTTCTTCCCCCTTTAAAAAAGAACATGTTTCTTAATTAATTCGAGACGACGAGCAGGCTGCCCAATTATAGAGGCATCATCCGACTCACTTCCTGCAGATCGGGGGATCGTTCCAGCTTCAGTCGCAGAGTAATTAAATTCCCGGGATGTTTTCTGCACTAAAACAACAGAGGGCAGGTTTAGGAACGAGAGAAACCCGAGCAGGAACTGAAACCGGTTATTAATGAGCTGCAAAATACAGTGTGACGCGCCGCCGGGCACCGAGACGCCTTCAGAGGAAAACTGGACCTCTTTTTAGGTTTGAGAGGTCGTATGGACCCCAAATGAGTTATGATACTTGTGTTATTTTATGACATTCTTTTCAGAAGTTATTGGTGGATAAAATGTATATTTAAAAAAAATACACTCTTTTACCACATCGCGATCAGAGCTATGAACATCCAGCACGATACCAGCAAGATTCACCAAAAAGCGAGATGTTCAAACTACTTTTTTTTGGAAATATTAGGTCCTAAAGAATGGGAATTTGAAACAAAAATCACATTAAAACAAAGCGTTAAGATGTCACGGAGGAGTTTCAGTCCAAAAATGGTGCCAATCGGTTAAAAAGTTGAAAGACTATTTTTTGTGATTTGGGCATGCTGGGTATTAAAATGTCCACGAGCATCCGCACTTCCTGTGTGGCGTCGTTTTGTGAATGTGGGGCGACCAGGAAGTCTTCAGAAGTTACTCATGAAGTGAAAGGAAAACTGACAGAAAGGAAAAAATGCTTCTTCCCAATTCAGGCATGCTGGGTATTAAAATGAAGCTCATGAGGTTAAAAGGAAAACTGCGGCTCTCTTTCAACCTGAGAGTTTTGAGACTCTCTTGTTGGACGGTTTCCGCCTCCGGAGATGAAACATTAACTCCGTATCTCCATGAAACACGCCTGAGTCACGGCTCACAGACTCCAGACACAAAGGCTCATGGGTAGAAGCCGGGACTTGAAAATTTTTTTTTTTTACTGTTCCTCTGTGAGTCACATGACCCCCGGTCCACCGCCGTGGGGCAGAACGGAGCGCTCGGCCTCGCCGCCGCCGCCGCCGGTCCGCTCGGCTGCCGGGTCGAAAGAACCGAGGACGTAAAAGTCTTCAGAGACGGGGAGAGATCACATGTCCTCCTGCCCCCCCCGCTCGCCCCCAAAAAAGCAGGTTTTGAACATCATTTGTATCAGTTTACGATAACGATGGACTTCCATTTGTGTCTTTATGACCTCGGGTCCACAGTGCCAACAGGAGGCGCCGCCTCCGCTCGCGACCTCCAGCGAACGAGAACGTTATCAGAAGTGATAACGAGGAGAAGAACAAATGACATGCAGGTTGGAAAGAGAAAGAAAATGGAGAGAGAGTCGAGCACGCTTTGGCCTTCGGCGTCTTTCATAAAGACATTGTTTGTTTGTCATTTATGTTTTTTTCCAGCCACTTCGTGACGTGAACGCGACTCAAAGACTTTCAAACCAGCAGAGACAAGTTTTTGCTTTTTTTTCTAAATGAGAACCGAAAAAAAGAAGCAAAAATTACACCAGAAAACCATCACGCGACCACGAGAAAGTACAAGGAAGAGGAGCGGAAATCCCTCATGTACCTGCACACACACACACACACACACACACACACACACACACACACACACACACACACACACACTGTGGCATTAGAGGAACGCGAGCCTGAGATCTGAATCCATTTTGGCGCTGAGGCTAAGTGCTGCATTGAGTTTAATAGGGGCAACCATGTGACACACACACACACACACACACACACACACACACACACACGATCATATGGCTAAGTCGTCTTACTTAACACTCCCCCGTGCACACACACACACACACACACACACTCAAACAAACACACAGTGCTAACCCTTAGTGAAAATATCTCTGTGTAAGTCACTGTTGGGTCAAAGAGTACACACACACACACACACACACTTATACACAAATATACACAAGTATTGTGGCGGACAATAGGACGCGGGTGAACCACAGCACTGCTAACAATAGCAACACCGCTAATGTTAGCGGCTAAAAATAACCAGAACAATAAAGTACAAAGCAAGAAACGTTTTGCATCATGCTAGCAACACCGCTAGCATTAGCAACACCACTAAAGTTAGCAACACCGCTAACAACAAGGTAAGGCTCCAGGTAAATTGTGTAGATATCACGACTAACTCATCATATTGAAAATATAGATTATCATCTAGCAAAAAAACACTAAAAAACGTTGCAAAGAGATTTTTCGGGGGGATTTCAGACGCTCAGAGGCCAAAACACGGTGAAAAAAAGCCAAATTCAGAGACGATTGAGAGCTCAAAATCAGAAATTCCCCGTAGCGAATGTGTGTGTGTCCTTTAAAATGTTGTCGTGCAGCTCAGGATGTGTTGTGCGCTCCCTCTGATGTCATCAGCACACTTCCGTACAGCGCGCAACGATCCTGAGGGAGCTTTAACAACTGGTCATAAATATTTCCCTTTTTGCAAATCAAAGGTCTGGTGAACTCTCTTACAGAGAGAGAGAGAGAGAGAGAGAGAGTGTGTGTGTGTGTGTGTGTGTGTGTGTGTGTGTGTGTGTGTGTGTGTGTGTGTGTGTGTGTGTGTGTGTGTGTGTGTGTGTGAGAGAGAGAGAGTAGCTCAAGAGTTCAATATTTGCTCAGCAGCCCAGGAGCCTCCTTGCATTAATATTTGATGATATTATCACAAATATGGAGGAATGTTCTCTTGCATGGCTCCGCCTGCGGATCAGCAGCTCACACAAACACACACACACACACACACACACACACACACACACACACACACACACACACACACACACTCATTAAGTCGTTTCTATCCTTGAACCGTTTCCCCGAAAACAACCCGCCTGCCCAATTTGTCTCGGCGGTCCAAAGGTGGCCGGTTCAAAGATCTCGCTGATACGCCGCGCGACACGTCTCGCTTACACAAAATGTCCTCGCCTCGTAAGACAAAAGCGACGGCGCTCTTTAATCCGGCTAACGTGACGCCGACGGAGCAGTTTGACCCCGAACAGGAAGCGCCTGCCGAAGTTTATCCGCGCCGTAAATGTGAGGGAGCGAGCCGGCGGCTAGCTTAGCTTAGCTTTAGCACGGAGCCTGGAAAGACACATTTCTGACCTCCGATGTTTGTTTTTTTAAAGCGATGGTATTGCAGCGCTGCAATGTGTGATTTGATGCGTCCGTGTGACCGTGATATAAATCGACAAATCTTCTTCTTCTTCTTCTTCTTCTTCTCCTTCTTCTCTTGCACGCGAGTATTTTCTCTTTTCTCCGGCTCAAGTGAGTTTGTCCTATGATCCGATCTCCTTCACCCTTCTTCTCCCTCTCACACTGCGCTCATTGTTGCCGCCGATGAAAATGTCCAAATTGCAACAACAAAAAAAGAAAAGCGTGCGACGATAATTCGAGCGCAGACGGAGATAACGGAGATTTTCGTCGCAGCTTAAGGAAGAAAAAAACAAAAACAGCCTCCAGTTAAAAGTGCGTGCCGTCGGGAGAAAGAATTCTTTCTTTTCACCGACGAAAAACCTTTTAACGTTTTTTTTTTTCAAAAACACAATTACTTAAAAAAAAACACATTTCTACAAACCAAGGACATCTAGTCAACAAGTGTTTTTGTTTGTTTTTGTCTCTTTCCTGCGCTGAGAAGACGTGTTTTTTTTTACCAGCGTGACCTCAACCGCCTGTCGACGATTGGCTGAGGAATCTTTTTCTTCTTCTTCTCATAAATGGTCGGCGACTGAGAAGGGAAACCGAAGCGCTTCGGGGTCGACGTGTCTTCACGCTGAACTCGGCGAGTGAAGGAGCCGCCGATTGTTGAACAAAGACGTCGTTTTTATGTCCAGTTTGAATCGAGCAATTAATGCCGTCATGGCGAAAAAAAAGAGAAACCCCGCGGTTGTATTTTTAAAATGTTTAGAAAGAGACGATAGAGGTGAAAATCCTAGTTCTTCACGCATTGATGAAGTCATGCGTCAATAAAAAATGTTTTCTTTCAGACTGGATGCAATTAAAAATATAAAAATACACATGTAGGATCTTTATTTTACCACTTTCTAAGGTTTTAATTCTTTGAGTCAGTAATTTCGTCTTCTCAAAATGGCAGGATTACATTAAAACAAATGAAATGTAATTGGTATTTTTTGGAGTCTTCGACCTTTTTTGCAGATTAAATGTCGACAGATTCATGAAGAATAAATTTGTCGGCTCACTCGTAATGAAAACAGCCATGAAACGTCCAAAATCACTGATTTTATCCACTTTTGACGTCTCTGACGCTCAGCCCGCTAGCTGCGAAGCTAAAAACAAACAAACAGACTTGTAAGCTCAGCGGAGTGGATGTTTCTCACCGCAATGCCTCCTGGGAGTCGTAGTCGACTTCTTTTCCTCTGCTTTTTCAAAGAGGCGACGTCGTTTCTGACGGCGAGGAGTCGACCGGCGAGGAGCGTCGAGTCCGTCCGCTTTTTTTGGACAAACTCGCCGACTCTTCCGGCGGACTTCTACCTCCAGCCCAATTAAACCCCACCCACTTCACTGCCCACACACACACACACACTTTCACCACAATTTCCTTTCCCGAGATGATATTTCAAAGGAATTTGTCCTTCTGGTTTTGACCCCGTACATTCATTACTACGCTCTGCAGCCGCACAGAGCTCTCATTGTCACGACGGACACTCTGACAGCGGAAATCTCCCAATTGCACGAACAGCGTCTCGTTAATTCACCGCAGACGAGTGCGTTTCACGCAGCTTTTCTTTTTGGAGCGTGCAAAGACGTCCAAGAATTCGACTCGCGCCCGAAGCCGAAAGCGTCGCCTGAACGTTTCAGCGTCTGAAGAAGCGATTGCTATGAGTTTGCTGCACATGGATCTCAATCTAACCGCCAGTTTGAATATCACAAAACACAGAAATTGCACTTTAAATTCTTCCATTTCTTTTTTTTTTTATCCGTGATCTATTTTTTTCTTCTCCGAGCTTTTTACGTGACTAAATGATGGAATCTGTGCTCATTGAAGGGTTTAAAGAAGTCTGGACGGTCACATGACCAGACCGAAGCAGCGTGACAGCTGTCCATACGTGACAGAAGTGATGATGATGATGATGATGATAATAATAATAATAGTCTGGAGAAGAAATAGAAATGGACACAGAAAGAAAAAGTGGAGGGAAAAAGCTTCCAACCTGCCTACGCTTCAATTAAATCTGAGACGAAAATGTGTGTGTGTGTGTGTGTGTGTGTGTGTGTGTGTGTGTGTGTGCGCGTCATAATTAAAAGTAGCTGAACATAAGTGACTCTTGGCAGAAATGAAATGAAAGCATGTATTCCTCTAGTCCTGCCTCCAAAAAAGAAGGAGAAGAAGAAGAAGAAGAAGGAGAAGCTGCGCCTGCAGTTACACGGCGTGACATGAATTTAATAAAAAAAGTCAAAACACTGACGGCGGAATTAAAAATTAATACTGAAAGAAAAGAGAGAACGAAAAAGTTGGCAGAAGAAAAAGAGGAGAAGCGACACATGAAATAAAAAAGGAGAGGATGCAACAGGGAGGAAGAGGAAGATGAAGAGGAGATAAAAATACAAGTGACATTTCTCCTGACGGTGACGGCAGTGACAGCGGCGCTTGTTGCTTGACCTTCACGTTTATTGCCGTGTGTGTGTGTGTGTGTGTGTGTGTGTGTGTGTGTGTGTGTGTGTGTGTGTGTGTGTGGGCAGCAGCCCGGTGGCTTGAGTCCTGACTGAGGGAGACGCGGTCGTCGTCGTTATTAGTTTGAAATGAAGCAGCTGTAAAGTCACAACTCTAACAAATCATAACACAACATGTGAACATTCAACACGTGAAGGTTCTCTCTGTAAAGGTTGACTTTGATAAAGTGAAGCAGAACAAAGTTAGAGAGGGTTTAGAACAGAGAACATTCAGGCGAGGACCCAATGGACCCAATGGACTCATTGGGACCATTGGGTCCAATAGGGGCCATTGGGGCCATTGGGTCTGGTCATTCTAATTGTATTAATCAGATGAAAGGAACCCGCTGCTCGTGTTTGAGATCATTGACGAACACCAAGCGCTTCTTTGAATATTGAGCCGACGGTGGGGAAACAAACACGCAGACGGTCTTTTTGGTCTTTTCGGTCTTCGCGCTTCCCTGGAAGCAAAAGGAGCGAGGAGACGGCGAAGCGCTCGGCACCTCAAGGAGACGACGAGGAGTCTCGAGCCGTCTCTCGACAGAACAGGACACACGGAGACAGAGTGGTTTTTTATGTGTGTTGTGTGACTACGCACACACACACCTACACGTAGTGAGCAGCCACGAGGGCGGCAGGAAGAGAGAGCATCACCGCCAGAGTAAGAGCGCAGGTTTATGTAGACAAAGAAGCAGAAAGGGCCGGCGAGGTGGGCGGGAAGGTGGGCTGAAGAGAAAGTCTCCAAGTCTGGAGAGAGAGAAAATAACGTCCAATCGCTGCGTCGCCGCTCGCGAGACGCTGCCAAATCTGACGTGGCCCCGAGACAATAAAAGAGAGAAAGTTAACAGGAAAACCCAAAATGTTTGAGCGCGAGGTCCAATGAGCCGTCCTGCTGCCGGCAGAATGAGCATTAATCCGCCGCAGAAAAATAGTCCCGTGTGAATACTTGTGTTTTCTTCTGTTGAGTAACGTTTGCTAAAAGAAAACCCTACAAGAACTATCTGTTTTAGGGGGATTAATGAGGCTTAAAATTAAGCTCCACCCCTCCAGGTAGTAAAATACCAGCAGAGAACCAGAGCGGCCTGAACCGGTCATCCAGAACGCACTGCAGCTGCACTGAGGTGTGTCTACACAACAGGTAACACACAAGCACGGTGGGAACACAAAACAGGCCCCGGAAGTGTCGGGGGCATTTTATGCCCTTTTATTTTTAATTACTTTGTTGTTTTATGAATTTTAAAGAGGCTTTTTTGCCCTCAAGCTGCCATTGATGTCTGACCTCAGTCGCCAAACTGTCAGCTTCCATGCGGGTCTTTAATTTTTAATAGTTAATTTCTGCTCCATGCTTTGTGCCCTTGTTTAGTGTCATACATACATACATACATACATACATACATACATACATACATACATATATATATGAATAAGCAACCACAAGCTCTTTTTCTGCAAAACAATTAAAAAAGTCCTTCAGCTCAAATGTTAAAAGGTTTACGTGTTAAAACTGAGTTAAAAGGTTAATTACGTTGCTTCTGAGAAACTGGTTGACCCACCGAAGAAGTTCATCACTGATACATCTTGTTGGCTAAAAAACAATTAAAACAGTAAAAAATCGTAAGAGGCCAAGCCGAGGGCGTCGCGTTAACGGCTTGTAATCCGACTTTTACGGTAAATCTGTGAATAAAAATGAAGGTTTGAACTTGCGAACGTGTTCTGGTATGAATCTGTATAAGAGGACGTTCATCAGCTCCTACAGTATGAACTTAGTAGCTGTGCGGAAAACAAAGATGGCGCTCTGATGTCTGCGTTTCTAACAAAGTGTTTCCTGGGTTCAACGCTCTCGTTCGGTCCGAATGCCAACGAAGTCGCGTTCTGTCTTTGAATTGCAAATAATTGCCTTTTGTTGGCGAGTCGGTCGTTGTGCACACGTCCTCCACCACGAGGCCTCCAGGGTTCTTCTTCTCTCTGTTCTATAAAAGCAGCATACCTTCCTAAACACTCCCTCCTCTCTCCTCCCTCCTCTCTCCTCCCTCCCACCATTGTTCCAACTCGCCCATCTGTCTCCCTCTTTGATTTGAGGAACTACATTTCCCAGGGTGCACCTGCGGGCAGCAGCAGTAGCGGCCCGGCGAGCTGCCAAGCCCAGCAGGGGATTCTCTAAACAAACACGCCCAGATTAAACCCTTTGGAGACACACACACACACACACACACACACACACACACACACACACACACACACACACGCCTTAAAGCACAACATTTGATTCACAGTTCACACACACACCCTTAAAACTTTGTGTTTATCCAGATTATATTGAATTAGAATGATTTAAATCTGATTATTTGTGTCTTCTTCGTGTATTTGTATTGATTTTTGGTGACGCCCGTCGTGTTTGGCAGTAACAACATGTTGTACTAGCGACACCACACGGGACTCTTCTTTGTCTCCATCTTCTTATGTTCATTCAAACTCAAATATATTGTTGATTCTATATTAAAAAAAAGTTACCCAAAGTCATGAGGTAAAGAAAATGTGAAAAATGTCCAAACTGACATCTTAAAATGTCTTGTTTATTCCCAAAAAACCAGAGATATTCAGTACACAATGATTTTAAGCAGATGAAATCCTAACATATGACCCGTGTCCTGTTCCTGAAACCATCAAACTGAAACAAATAGTTTCCGTTGTCGTCGTTTCTGCTTCAGACAGATTATTTTTTGCTTGGTGATCGGGAGCAGAGGGTTGCAGACTGTCCCTTTAACTCTGAACCATGACAGCTTAAAACTGCTTAAGCGCCTGCTCAGCTCCATTATTATCTCATTAGCCGGTTCCTCTTGCTCAGGAGCACTGAGGCGCTGCTTAGTATTAATTCACTGTTAACGACGCACTGAGCGGCACCCACTTTTATTCTAATTCCATTCATGGAGGATTCTCGCGGATAATTTAGACTTCCCTCATTAAAATAATAAAAGCGTTTTCCTGAGCTTAATCGTCGCAGCGAACCGGCGACGTCTTAACCCTCCCACGGCATTTCCTATCCCGAAACATGCGCTAAACTTGGCTGAATACCTTAAACAAAGTCTTCACCTTACAAGGAAATTTACATCATGGGGACCTGAATTTTGTCCCCGAAAGGACGCTGAGTCCCCACAACGTCAGTGTGTAGCCAGATTTATGTCCCGACAAGGACGGCTTTACGCGCCTAAACACACACTTGCGCAATTAATCTTCACCTTAAATGTAATAATTTACATTTGGGGGACTCGCCGTCCTTTCGGGGACAAAATTCAGGTCCCCCACAGAATCCAGGTCCCCATAATGTAAATTATTATGGGGACCTGGATTTTGTCCCGCAATGGACATTGAGTCCCCACAACGTCAGTGTGTGAACAGATGTATGTCCCCACAATATCAGTTTTATACGCCCCAGCACACACACACACACACACTTGCTCAAAAACCTTAAACCTCCATCCTAAATGTAATAATTTACACAATAAAAGTGTTTAAACACAAGTCCCCACAACAGCAGTAATCAAACATACACACAGTTGTGTTTCCATCAGCCAGGAAGTTTAACTTAACCCAAACATTCATGAAGTCTTTCCTTCCTGAAACGTAAAGATTTACAATGTGGGGATTTTGGAGAGTCCCCGCATTGTAAGTGTGTAAACACAAGTAGGTCCCCACAACATGGGTGATACACGCACAAACACACACACTCTCACAAACACGGGCTCCTCCGTGCCATTGATCAAATAGTCTGAAAAGCAAATTGCTCATATGTGACCTTTCACACAAAAGCAGCCATTATGGAAGAATGAGAAGGAATTCAGTAAAGGTGGGTCCAAGTAAACATTCCTGCTGCTCTAAAGCCTTGACACCTCTCACAGTGTGTGTGTGTGTGTGTGTGTGTGTGTGTGTGTGTGTGTGTGTGTGTGTGTGTACTCCAAACACAAACTCTATAGCGTGCACGAGCCCACATGGTGTCAGTGTGCAAATAATTGTACGGAGGAGGTCATGTAGCTCACGTAACAAAGGGGACACGCACACAAACAATGGAACGCTTACATAAAGTTTTTGGTTGGAGTCGAGGACGCCGTGTGCAAAGTTTAGTTTAAGGAAGTGAAGGACTTTGGTCACTGGAGGGAGAGAGAGAGAGAGAGAGAGGAAGCAGACTCAAGATATCTGACCTCCAAACTATCAAAAATCACAAGACGCGATTTAAATCCTGAAGTAAACGAACAAAGTCAGCTCTGAAAATGAAAAGTAAAAAAAGACAGACTGACTGTATCTCCCTCAAGTGCAGTTTAAATGGTTTAAATATGTAAAATAAAATACAAATGATGTGTAAATTGCGACAGTCTGCACATCTTTATTCATTTAGAAAAGTAAAAACATGAAAAAAAGAAAACAAATGCATAAAATTCTTTTTTTTCCTAGGCTCGTGAGCGTCAACGTGGCATCAGGTCTCACTCACTCACAGGACACTTATTAGTCATTAAACACTGAATTCAATCTGCTTGTTGCAACACACTGGTGGACAACAACAGAGGCATAAAATGAGACGCTATCAGCCGGAGAATCCTAGTAAAGTGATAAACAATCCAGCTTTTAGTTATGCGTTAACCTTTCTTTCATTATTGTCTCACCATTAATAATTATTATTGATTTCATCCTGCAGAAATAATGAGGAATAATCAGCAGACAGCGCCGAGGTCACATGTCTAATGTAAAGATGTATAGTATAATTAATAATCGGAATAAAAAGGCTAAAAAGACACAAAACACAAAACTCATCTTTTAGTTGCAGGATATTTATTGATTCCTGATCAACTAATTGACAGTCGGTTGTTGTTTTATTCCTCAGCTGCCTTCCTCCTCTCTGGAGAACCAGTTTGTTCTTTAAAGCTGTGTCTCACACACACACACACACACACACACACACACACACACACACACACACACACACACACACACACACACACACACACACACACACACACACACACACACACACACACACACACACACACACACACACACGAATAGCGACATGAAGTTTCACTTCAGAAACTAACCGGAGGTGAGCGCCGGCGGTTTGAGATGAAGAGAACGTTATTTACTGTTTGAACGCGAGAAAAGAACGGCGCAGTGGTGCTTTCTGGGTAAATAAAGGTTCTCTCACACACACACACACACACACACACACCTTCTGTCGACATTCACTCAGTGCCAGTGGTGTATTTTGCTTTTCCACAGATTGCAGTCATCCCCCTCTCTCACACACACACACACACACACACACACACACACACACACACACACACACACACACCTTCTCTCCACCCGACCCTAAAGAGAGCAGCCCTCCTCCCACAGGGCTCCTGGTTTGGCATGGATCGGCCCCTGAGCACACACACACACACACACACACATAGCTGTGCAGCAGTGT
Organism: Clinocottus analis; assembly: GCF_023055335.1. NCBI lineage: Eukaryota > Metazoa > Chordata > Actinopteri > Perciformes > Cottidae > Clinocottus > Clinocottus analis. The sequence goes on from NW_027176054.1 coordinate 1,504,643, forward strand.
GTGTGTGTGTGTGTGTGTGTGTGTAATGAAGAGGGCGCCGCGGAGATTTACAGTGTTGGCACTCGGTCCAGTCGGATGGATCTCTCTCTCTCTCTCTCTCTCTCTCTCTCTCTCTCTCTCTCTCTCTCTCTCTCTCTCTCTCTCTCTCTCTCTCTCTCTCTCTCTCTCTCTCTCTCTCTCTCTCTTTCTCTCTCTCTCTCTCTCTCTCAATGTGCCACGCTTTTGTTTTTCCTCCTTTTCAAAAAGGAGCCCATGAAAAGAATTAGCGAGATGAGAAAGTGGCAGGAAGATCTCTCGGGGCGTCCATCTGTCCATTACTGAAATAACAGCCGTCCGCTTAGGGAGGAGAGGAGAGGAGAGAGGAAGAGGGGAGGAAGGGGAGGAGGAGGAGGAGGAGGGGGGAGAAGAGGGATTTCGTCGACTTGATAAGAGGAGGATTTGTCTTTGAGTACGAGCCGGTAATCGAGGGACGAGCTGGACGGATCAGACGCTCTCGACCAAAATAGATGATCTTTGATATGTTGAGATTTAAGAGCTCGGCCGCCTGCAGAGAGTCAGCAAACTGAAGAATGATGGTTGTATAGAAGTCTATGCTTCATGTGTTAAAGCTGCATTCTCTCTCCTGACCACCAGGGGGCGACTCCTCTGGTTGTATAGAAGTCTATGCTTCATGTGTTAAAGCTGCATTCTCTCTCCTGACCACCAGGGGGCGACTCCTCTGGTTGTAT
>NW_027176054.1:1505470-1557970 GCF_023055335.1 Clinocottus analis
ATGTTCTCTTGCATGGTCTTCATTATGAGGGCGGCCATTTTGACACACACCACCCGAAGGAGCGTGAACGAGATGTCTATCATCCGCCGTGCAGCAGCACGCACATGATACAAATAGCAAGATTTAGACATTCATAATTTACTTTTACGCTTCGCTTGGACCAACATGACTAAAAGAAATGCTGCTTTGCATGAACGACGGAAAAAACCAAAGCTCTAACACGAGCTAGTTTGCTACACGGGCGATCTTAAACGACACCACACACAATGCAGATGGGAAGTAGTGACGGTTCAACATGTTTAAATAAAGTCTGGATAAGGAAGAGGTTGGATATATATATATATATACATATATACATACATACATACATACATACATACATACATACATACATACATACATACATACATATATATATATATATATATATATATACACACACACACACACACATACATATGTATATATACTTTTTTTATTAATGAAAAATACAAAAAGTGTAGTCAGTTTTTTGCTGAATGTGTCCGCAGTTGTTCGCTAACATGCTACATGCTAACTGAAGACGCCAAAAGGTGTATCGTCACTTCTGTTTGGAGTTTCTGCCCCTAGTGGTTAAAAGTAATAACTCAAATCATGACTTAACGTACTGAGAAAAAAAGAAGACAAATGTGGCGTCACGTCGTTATTGTTGCGGTGGGTTACTTGCAGGCTAACATAAAGCTAAAGCTAACATCAGCTGGCCAACAGAGTCCGAAAACCCGGAAACGAGTTGTATGTTTTATTTCTTCCCTTCTTTCTTTCTTTTCTTTCTTCCTTTAGCTCAAAAAACTGTTTTTTTATTAATGGAAACTACAAACGGGGTCGTCAGTTTTTTGCTAAATGTGTCGGCAGTTGTTCGCTAACATGCTACATGCTAACTGGAGACGCCAAAAGGTGCATCGTCGCTTCAGTTTGGCTTTTTGGAGTCGTGTGTTTTCTTTCTTTCTCTCAAAAAACGACTGCAGACTCGGTTCCGACACATTCTTCGGCGTTTTGTTTTTCCAAATCTCTTCCTGAGTCCTTCATTCTTTCCTTTTCTTCGCGCGACGCTCAATGGGGACGATGTTCTCACATCTCCAACGGTTTGAACCGACTGCTGGAAATAATTAAACTTCAGTTTGACCTTCGCGCCTCCGCCGGAGATCCAGCATCTTGATTTCAAGGCTGCCGGAGGACAAACAAGCTTTACATCTCCGTCGCCGACGCAACCGTCACGTGTTCCTTTCATCGAGCTTATTGATCACGTCAAACATCCAGCGGACTTAATCGCGGCCTTTTGTGAGACATTTTCATATAAAAGAGCGTCCTTCTGGGGACTCAGATGTGGTCATTGTCCAGAGTTTTGTAGGAACTGAAGGATTTCTTAGCGTTGTGTGTTTGAAATATGAAAGGACATGAACGTGTGTGTGTGTGTGTGTGTGTGTGTGTGTGTGTGTGTGTGTGTGTGTGTGTGTTTTGATGCAACCTGAATGAAAATGTCACTTGTCAAAACTCCCATGATCCACAGCTTCTGTCAATTATAAACCACACTGAATGAAGACTGTCACAGTCGTAACTTTTAATATAATCAGTCTCTCCTGGTTAATCTTAATCTACTTCATTCGAGACAACAACACTGTGTGCAATAATCTATGTATTTTAATGTGAATCTGTTGTGTTAATCCTGTGAAGAGACAACTCACGTAGTTTATTGTGCGCTTGTGTGTGTGTGTGTGTGTGTGTGTCCTGGGGAATGATAATGGGGGATAAAACAAATACGTGCAGATTGGCCAAAGGCGTGGTGAACTGTAGAGACGCAATCAGACGCACACACACACACACACACACACACACACACATATGAAGCACGTCAGCCTAAACGCAGCGCGCCGATTCAATCTGACGGTTTCTCGGCAAACCAAATCCCTAATCTCATCTCATCTCATCTCTCTCTGAAGTATCCGGTGATGAGCTCAAAGGAGGCTGATGTGCGCTGGCAGCTATTTCTGTGACTAACACACACACACACACACACACACACACACACACGCTTGCTTGTTAACGAAGCAGAGGCGCTGCAAAGAGCAATCACAACTGGGCGACGTCTCACAAGGAGGCGAAGCAACGTAAAGAAGACTGCGCGCACCATCACACACACACACACACACACACACACACACACACACACACACACACACACACACACCCTTGATTTGGTGGTTTTACATTATGTTGCCATGGCGTTGAGCCAGTCACACTTTTAACATTTCAACACGGTCGAGGCTTTGAGAAGGAAAGAAAAAAGAAAAGGAGGTCGAGCTCTCTGATTGGTTGACAGCGGATGACTGCGTGTGTGCAACTAATCAGTCCTCTCACACACACACACACACACACACACACACACACACACACACACACACACACACACACACACACACAAAGAGCCCAAATGGACGGCTGACTAAAAACAAATACACGGGGTCCGTGTTCCCCCATAATGCACTGGGGCAGCAGCAGACTCCAGCATCCGCGTCTCTTTTGGCTCCTCCCCCTTTCGGCTCGTCTCTGCAGCCGAGCCGACGTCACAGCGGGAGGAAAGAGGTATAAAAATTAGTGCAATTACTCATCTAATTATCCAATTATTTAATCATGTGGTGGAGAGCAGGAAGGAGGACGAGGACTCTCTCTCTCTCTCTCTCTCTCTCTCTCTCTCTCTCTCTCTCTCTCTCTCTCTCTCTCTCTCTCTCTCTCTCTCTCTCTCTCTCTCTCTCTCTCTCTCTCTCTCTCTCTCTCTCTCTCTCTCTCTCTCTCTCTCTCTCTCTCTCTCTCTCTCTCTCTCTCTCTCTCTCTCTCTCTCTCTCTCTCTCTCTCTCTCTCTCTCTCTCTCTCTCTCTCTCTATTACTTTTCTGTAGATTCTGGTCTTCCTGTGCAGATTTTATCTGTTCTTCTTCTTCTTCTTCTTCTTCTTCTTCTTCTTCTTCTTCTTCTTCTTCTTCTTCTTCTTCTTCTTCTTCTTCTTCTTCTTCTTCTTCTTCCCTCCCTCCCTTTTCTCTTTAGCGTGTCTCTTCTCACCCCGTTAGGAGGCGAGGAGGCAGAAAGAAAGGAAGTGAGAAGAGAAGGAGGCGCAGGGGTATGGAAGTGCTAACGAGAAACAAATTGAAAACAATTAAAGGAGAGGTGGGGGAGTTTGTGCGTTTGTGCAAATGAATGTTAAGTGTGTGTGTGTGTGTGTGTGGGGGGGGTATGTGTGTGTGTGTGTGGGAGTGGAGGGGTGTAAGTGAGGGATTACTGAATGGGAGTGGTAAGTGGTGTATTCTTTGTATTTTCTGCCAATTAGCTTGCCAGCAGAAGGAGTAAACAGCGGGAAGTGATGGGAGCAAAAGAGCCGAGAACAGACTGAGACCTGCAGTCGGGGAAACGGTGCCTTCATGCCCCGTCGTTTGTTTGAGCGCCGGAGTGTTTTGTTTGTGTTTTTTTCGGAGGTGAGAACTCATTACGTATTTGAACGTGTCTGTGCATCATTTTGCAGAAGTTCCTGAGATGAAGAACATTCAACACAGGAAGTGCCTCCATCGCATGAGAAATCTGTTTTTCTCATCAATTCGTCAACGTCTGGACTTTCCGCTTATGAACGGACACACAACGTCTCCAGCGGAGGAATAAAAGAAGCCGTTTCATTTCGGTTCAAAACAGCAGCGTGTTTGGAAAGCTGTAAAACCGAGCGTGATAATCTGATCTAATCTGCACAAATTGAGTTATTAAGAGTCATTAAACTGTCACGGAGCGGTTTAAATCCAAACGTGCTCATTTACAGGATGAAGCCGGCTGGGGATCCGATTTCATTTGGACTCCTGCTCCCTGCTGCCAAAACCTGTCAGCAGGGTTGTGAACATCTGTCCAGCAGGGAAAGAAAAGGGGCGTCGACTCTCAGTCATGTGACTTTTTTTTAATAGACAACGACTCGCACGCGTCTCGGTTTGAGCAAAGAGAAACCCAACGGTTGGCGCGATCGCACCTCCGGCGACGGCGGACGGAGTCAGCTGACTTCCTGTTTTTTTTTGTGGGTTTTCCAGCCCCTCCCCCCCCTAAAAAATAATCCTCCCGGCTGCTTCAGGAACCATCCGGACCGGCGGTCGCTCAACCAGCCGCCTCTCGAGCCGCGAGAAGCAAACGGGCGGCAAACTTCGCGGCTCACAAATGTTTAAGTTTTTACAAAAAAAAAAAAAAGAAATGTATTTTTTGTCTCCTCACACCTGCTCAGTGGTATTAAATATGGTGGAAGGGGAACGAGGTTACGCGGTTATTCACAAACATATGTGAGAATAAATGAAGAACAGATGCTTCTGCTTTGCTCAGATCAGTTTACGCGACTTCAGCCGAGAGGTCAACGCAGCGGAGAAACCGTTCAACACGTTGAGCGAGAGGAAGGTGCGAACGCAGAAAAACACGTCGTTTGCGATCCTTTTGGATAAAAATAAGAGGCATTACAAACTATATCATTGATATTAGACGACCTGTTAATACAAATATATCCAACGAGACTTTATTGATGTGATTTTTAATTTAAAAAAATGATTAAAAAAAAAGCACACTATGAAAAAAAAACCAGGTGACAATCACAATTTCTCACAGCTGAAAGCGCCGTGTCTATATTTACTTAACTGAACAAACATTTACAACGATGGAAAACTTGAATATTCCTAATGTTTGAAGCTGGAACGAGAAATATGTTTTGCGTTTCTGTGATAAAGAGAAACCATAAACATACCTTTATGATTCATTTTCTCCTGATCGACAGACGGATTCATTAACTTTCTGTTGACTCCAAAACGCTCAAACCACATTGAATATGACTCATAAAAACAGCTCATTCTGTTTGGATGCTCTGAATAAAGTGTTAGAACTTTTTCGATTGAGATGTGACGGTAATAATCATAATAATAATAAAAACCTTTTTTTTTATTCAATAAGACTGGATTGAAGAAATAAAAGAGCGAGAGGTCCACCACCTGTTACGTTAAAGTTAAGTTTACACAGTGAATGTTTTTTGGGGGGAATAAGTGTTAAAAAACCTGAATATTTGGTGCTTGTAAAAGTGGTCAAAGACAGCTAAAAGATTCAAATAACGACACGTCTCATTCAGTTTTCTTTAAAGAAATGAATTCAATTTCTCTGAGTTTAGCGGTCGCGACCCTTTGACCCGGCGTCAAAAGCGTCGACCGCTTTCTGTGACGAAAACATGTCGCTCCAAACGCCTTTTATTACGCCGCAAGGTCGCGATAAAAAAAGGGCAGAAAGAAGCAAATATTAACGCGATAGAAAGTCGACAACAAGAGGAGAAATGAAACACGTGAATGGACGAGCGGCGGGCGGGTTCTGTGATGCCGGTTCTTTTCTCGCACGCTTCAACCTCCATTAATATTCTTTTCAGGCAGAAAGACAAATTATACACAGCGGGAATGAAAGGAATCTAAAACATTATCTTGCAGCCGGGGGTAAAGAGGAGGGCGGGAGGAATGTAAAAGAAAGAGAAAAAGGTTTTAAACTGTTACTGAGACGGAGACCTTGCCTTTTATAGACCACCGCGCTTGAATGCACCACAGGCCTCCGACGAGCACTCAAGACTTTATCGTTTTCTAAAGGGCAGCAATTTGCAGTTCACTGGAAACAGAAACCTTTCAGATTCGAGAGAAGCGACACAAGGCCGAACTCCCGGCCTCGGGTTTGTATTTTTTATTTTTAATCTGCTTCCTTTTTCTATTTCCTGCTCTCCAGGCGGACATCGCTGCCCGTCGTCCGTTTGGTTGAACCTCCAGGTTTAACCAAGCGGACGCGTTGCTTCGTCCATGTTGCTGCCCTCTGACAGCAGACATCCATTGCTCCTCTGTCCATCCCTTTTTGGGGGATTATTATGCAAGAAAATAAAAATGAGCAAAGAGCAAAACCTTAACCATATAACCCTAAGCCTATAACTCTATAACCCTAACCCTCTAACCCTTACTCTATAATCCTAACCCTATAACCCTTACTCTATAATCCTAACTCTATAATCCTAACCCTATAACCCTAACTCTATAATCCTAACCCTATAACCCTAACTCTATAATCCTAACTCTATAACCCTAACCCTAACTCTATAATCCTAACCCTATAACCCTAAATCTATAATCATAACCCTAACCCTAACTCTATAATCCTAACTCTATAACCCTAACCCTATAACCCTAAATCTATAATCATAACCCTAACCCTAACTTCATAATCCTAACCCTATGACCCTTAACTCTCTAATCCTAACCCTATAACCCTAACTTTATAATCCTAACCCTAACTTTATAATCCTAACCCTGTAACCCTAACTTTATAATCCTAACCCTATAATCCTAACCCTAACTTTATAATCCTAACCCTATAACCCTAACTTTATAATCCTAATCCTATAACCCTTAACCCCATTTTGAAATTCAAGACCAAAGACCAGGAAGTTGTGAATGAAGCTGACTTCTGCAGTCACACATGGAGTTCACTCTAACGACGTCTTCAGGGTTCCTCAAGGAGCTCGTTAGAGGAACTCTATCGTCAGGATATCTCTGCTGCTTACATTTAGGCCACGCCCTCGTTTTCACTCTAACTTTATGAAAAGATGGCGCTAAATTGCTGCGATGAACCCTATGGAAATGAAGCGACGTTCACACGTGCAGTCATCTACAGATTTATTTGGGCATGACCTTCGACTCAGTAAACACGGGTTTGGACCGTTTTCCACAAGTTTCCACAGGTTCCTTTTGGATGAGGGCAAAAACTTGACAGGATTAGTGACGAAGAAAATTATCATGATTGAAAAACATGACAAAAACTTGTGGGACTGCGTCTCTCAGTCAGTTCAAATCGACCGTTTTTGGTCTTAGTGGACTAAGATTTCTTTTGTCAGTTGTCTGTTTTCTTTGCTCTTTTCATGCTGAATGGGGTCGGGGTTAGGGTCGGGGTTAGGGTCCGGGTTAGGGTTGGGGTTAGGGTCGGGGCTGGGGGATTTAATGAGGGGCTTTTATGGGATTAACGACCGATCGCGGTCGAGCTGTTGAACATCCGCCAACACGAACCGGCCAACTAACAGCTCGTTTCCAGGTTCCTGAAGGCAACGCTACGCGTTGCCTTCAGGAACTCGAGTTGACTCGAGTGTCAGGGATGCTCGAGTCAACAATCACCCGCCGAATCCGCTCGTTAGCGTCAAAGAGCCGTGAAGACGAAAGAGCTTTGTTCGGGTTCATTATCTCCCAACACTCTGAGCTCCATCTTCCCTTCAGGTAATTACTTTTTCGAGCTCTTTGCAAAAAGGGAGGGCGGCGATTTGACGAAGTAAAGAAGTAGAAAAAGACTCAAGAGAACAAGCGAGGCATTTTACCTTTAAATGAGGCGCATTAGGACTCGAATGGAAAGCAAAGCGAGGCCGGCGTGTGATATCGTTAGCTGGAGGGAAGTCGACGGTGCGTCCATACCTTCCACCGTCAATACGAGTCCAATCGGCAGGTCTTTCACGGTAAGGGCGAGGGCTATTTTTAGCACCGACCTGTGGTCCGGTTTGGAGTCCGTGGACGGGAGAACAAGCCTGCAGTGTGTCAGAAATCACTTTCCACTGGCTCACAGCGAGGCTACAGTGGGAGCAAAGAGAGGAATATGGGCTTTTATTGTGAAGCAGCCACAGGAAGTGCAGACTAATCAACTAAATCAACAGCAAAAAAAGAGAGGACGTGTTTCCACTAAAATGAAATAACTGGATTTAGACGTTTGCAGTTTGACTCAAATGGGACTTAAACTTTAGATTAAAACAGATTTTTTTTAGATCCAAACAAGATGACGGACAGATGCTTAATTTGCAATATGGAGTTATGAATGATTAGTTTTGCTTTGTTGGACTAACACAAGTCCGTACTGTTATGGAGAGATGTGTCTGTTAGGGAAATCCGACTTGGTAAGGACACTTACTGAGGATTTAGTGGAACGTTACGGCAAGTTACGTAAATATTTAAACTTAACGGTTGCATTATTATTTAGAAAAACAACAACACAGGTCTCTTCTCACAAGAGTTGCGGTGTTGTCGCAATTTAAATGAAGTTAAACGACTCTGTGGTTGCAGAGATAATTAAGTTTATGTTTAAAAAAGGAGATTTTTTTGGCGAAAAATAGGGCCTGAAAAGGTTCAATGGAAACTTGACTATTGATCTTTCTTTCTTTTCTTCCTCCCATCACCACTTTTTCACGTGGAAAACACATTTAGATTCATCTCCGCTCGCCTCCGCCACCTGAACAAAGTGTCCGACGGAGAGTTTTAATCTCCTGACTCTCAACAGGCGTCACACAGATTTACTCATCAACCCGAGATTCAAATCAGCAACGCTGCGGTCACAAGTCTGCTCCTCTTAAAACATGAGAGCTTGAAATCTTCATTTTAGCAATTTGAAGAGCTGGAACTCCGACCGCCGGCACGAATCCAGCAAGAGAAAGATGGACTCAAGCCTTGTGAATGTCAACAAAAATAATTTTCTTCTGAAGAAGGAGAAGAGGAAAAAAAGAGTTGATTGGTTTCTGAACGCTTTCAATCCCCAGATTGTTTTGAGATAAAAAAAAAATAGCTCTACTGTTGCTCATGTACTAAACTAACTGGAATACTGCATCCATTGACTTTCATTCTTTTCATAACTCACTAAAATATTGCATCCATTGACTTCTATTACGTCCAATAGTTGAACAAGTATGATCATTTGTTTGGTCTTTGGAGGACTAATTACTTTGTGTTCCGCAAAACTAATGATAAAACAACACAAATTAAAGAATGACAAATGACCACTAAACATCATTAATTATAATTACATTGCTTTTAATCTAATTAAATAACTAATTACTAGAGTTTAATTGACTATCAATTTTCCCTTCATTAATGACGGTTATTATTAAGTGACAAGTGTTGAGTTAATAATAATTGTATCATCTGTAACTGTCACACAGACAGAAAAAGACACACACACACGGATATTTAATATGATTCAGTGACTCACTGCACAAACACAAACACACACACACACACACACACACACACGTGCTGCATCAAACACACTATTTGTTTTGCATCAGCAGCATTACTGCACTAAACAATCTCATCTGGTCCCCACTTGACCTACATTTGACTCGGGTTAGAACTCGCTCTGACTGAAGGGACACACACACACACACACACACACACACACACACACACACACACACACACACACACACAGTGACGTCACTCTTAGCGAACAGCTGAGCTACTGGACAGCAGAAAATCAGATCTGTGCCGGCCACCTAGCGCACTGGGCCTCCTGGACAAACGTGTTTTTTAAGCTTTTAATGCTCGTGATTAAAGAGGCGAGAGGCGAGGTTCCAGGTCCTCTGCTAAGCGCAGAATAAATGTGTTGTTTTTTTTAACAGCCGAGCGGACAGATGTGAAGCATCCGCTGTCCGGAACAGATGTGATGATGTTTTAATCTCCGCTGGATGCATCTCACTCCCAGCTGCACTCGAAATGTTTTAAAGAATCTCTTCGTGACACTTTTTTCACACGGGAAAAAAAAGAAAAGAAAGTGAGGATGAAGCAAACGGCTCCGGGATTTGAACCGATGTAACGTAGCGTAACAAATGTGGTGCTGCGACGTGGGGCTACGACGTGACGCTGCGACGTGGCGCTGCGACGTGGCGCTGCGACGTGGCGCTGCGACGTGGCGCTGCGACGTGGCGCTGCGACGTGGCGCTACGACGTGACGCTGCGACGTGACGCTGCGACGTGACGCTGCGACGTGACGCTGCGACGTGACGCTGCGACGTGACGCTGCGACGTGACGCTGCGACGTGGCGCTGCGACGTGGCGCTGCGACGTGGCGCTGCGACGTGGCGCTGCGACGTGGCGCTGCGACGTGGCGCTGCGACGTGGCGCTACACTGTAACATAACAACTTAACGCTACGACGTGACGCTACACTGTAACACAACAACTTAACGCTACGACGTGGCGCTACACTGTAACATAACAACTTAACGCTACGACGTGGCGCTACACTGTAACATAACAACTTAACGCTACGACGTACATGAATTGAGTAAATAAATAACAATGCACTTCGAGGACTTTCTTGTGCATAAACACAACGTTGGCGTTTGACTTCACACGGGTCATGAACAGATGCCTCCTGGGTAAAAGCTGTTCGTGTGGAGCCCCTCCCCCCCCTTTCCTGAGCGCTCTCTTTTGCCTGCAATGAAACGGTTTCTTCCGATAGCAACTTCTGCCCCGACGCAGAACCGTCCACATTAAAAAAAACAGTAAAAAAATAAACGACCACACGACATTTTGTGGTTTTTCAGAAACGTTCATGTTTTTCCTGGCGAGCGGTCTGAGTCAGGCGTGTGGTCGAAAGGCTCTCGGGAGGTTTAGACATCTAATAAACTGCTCAAACACATCATCATACGGTGAACAGGCCCTGTTCAGATTCACCCTCGCTGGAGGACATTTTCACTAATCCCCATTTTCAAGGAGTGGAAAAACATTCACGAGGGCCGAAGCGCCGAAACCCAGGAGAAGAGATTTTATTTTTTTAAAGAGCTGCAGCACAAAGTCAGCCCTGAGGTCTGTTTTGGTGACACAGCGGGACCCCCCCCCCCCCCCACACACACACACACTCCCCCCTCCCACAATGCAACCGGGTGCTGGGTCTTGAAGTGGGACCCCCGGCCGGCCTCATTGTTCAGGCGAGCGCCACTTCGCCTGCTAACACAAGGAACCTCAGCGCCTCGTCTCCCATTGTACCGCTTCTTGTGTCGTGTGTGTGTGTGTGTGTGTGTGTGTGTGTGTGTGTGTGTGTGTGTGTGTGTGTGTGTGTGTGTGTGTGTAGCCGGCTGACGCCCTCCTGTTTCTATTTCTGCCGTCTCTATTAATTACTGTTTTATTATTACTCCTGAAGCTCCGCTGCTGCTTACATTCTTTCATTATTGTCTTTTCTTTCATTTTCACGTCGTTTCGCACGTTTCCCGCTGACTTTTGGGTTTCAAAAAAAAAAAAAAAAAAAAAAAGGTTAATGGCTGGATTTATTAATGCCTCCTCTCCGCTCGTCCCGCCGGGGCACGTGGGTAAATTCCTTATGCGATTTAAATGTTGGATGAGACAAAAGAAAGCGAGAGGGCGTCGCACACATACGTGAACTCTGAGGCAGAGAGCTTATGTGATCACTGAAGAGCAATATTTATATTATATTTACAGAGTATGAGGGCTGAAGAGCCAACAACATACAGGGGGAAGCCGACCTTCATACATACACACATATATATATATATATATATATATATATATATATATATATATATATATATATATATATATATATATATATATATATATATATATATATATATATCTTTCATGCCGTTTACTCGCCCCTCCCCCTCTCAGAACACCATTTTCTTTGCTTTCTTTTCATAACTATGTACATTCTCTTTTATTCCCCCGGTCGGTGGACGTCTGGTTTATGTTTTATTAGTTTGTTCTTTAATATTTTCTCGTTTTTTTGGACGCCGTCATCGAATGATTTTCACTGGTTTATTTTTCTCTTCACTCGCTCTCTGATAGAATATTTCATCCGCCCGTCCTTCACCAGACGAGACCTTCTGCCTCCAACAAGATACCTGTTAAGATGTCTCACGAAAAGACACACACACACACACACACACACACACACACACACACACACACACACACACACACACACACACACACAGTTGAACATCTAAAATATCTGAGATTCTGTTTTTAAGTCGCTTGTTTTGTTGGACCAACACTCTACAACCCGAACATATTGAGATCACATCCCTCGAGTTATGATGTGTGTGTGTGTGTGTGTGTGTGTATATATGTGTGTGACTGTGTGTCCTTATATATCTGAAGAACCGTTCGTCCGATGAACGAAGTGGCGCAACAATGTAACGCAACGACGTAGCGACACAACGTAGCGACACAATGCGGCGACACAGCGTAGCGACACAACGTAGCGACACAACAAAGCAACACAACAGTTCACAGAAAACTCTTTTGAAGCTGAAACCAGTTTCAGGAATCTTTTGTACAAAAAAAGAGAAAAACGTCTTTAATGTTTCATTTCAATAATTTCACCGCTTCATCATCGTGTCCGTGGTTATTCCAACGATATCTGCACATAATCACTACATCATGCTACGAGGAGCATGACGCCATCAACACGTGTGTTCTCTCCTCGTGGACGCCAGCGAGCGTCTCACAGGTTCAACGCCGCCGCCGTGAAGCTCCGCCCCCTTTCCACGTAAACACACAGGCTTTCACTGAGGGATGGACCAACTCTATATGTACGTATGCACATGTGTGTGTGTGTGTGTGTGTGTGTGTGTGTGTGTGCATTAAACGTCGCTACTGCTGAACAGGGATAAGAGCAAAAACCCACAGAAGCCATTATGACGTTAACTCCCCCAAAAAACACACATTGAGGCAGATTAATGTTGGCGGTCCGGCCATAAGCCAGCGTTACGTGAACGCTGCACTTGCCCCTAAAACACACACACACACACACACACACACACGCACACACACTAATGACCACATGTGACATCTGACATTTGCAGGCGAAAATTGCGGCCGTCATTAACTCCCACTTAAAAGAGAAATGATAAATAACGGAAGGTGAAGGGTTAAAGTCTCGGCCGACCAGGCGACGTGAAACCCGTTTAGATGTAGAACGCAACAATTTTATATCCTATAAGAACAATTTGACGAGAGTTTGATGTTTTGAGCCGCAGGTTTGAAGCGTTTTTACATAAACGGGCCGAACGTCAACCAGCTGACGGTTTTATCACCGGTAAGAAATAAGATGATGGAAAGAAACGGTACGGAAAAAGAAAGGAAGGAACCGTAGAAATAAAGCAACGGAACAAAAAGCTGTGAACCACAACATGTTGTGTGCAGGAACTGTGTGTGTGTGTGTGTGTCTGTGTGTGTGTGTGTGTCTAACCAGGAGCTTCGTACCACAATGGATGGAGGTCAATGGACTCGTCCTCAAAGCCATCAGAGAACTCGACGGCTTCCTGGGAAAACGGTAACAAAGAGACGACCTTCCCTAAAAATAATAATAATTAAATCTGCATAATTAAATCCGTCGGGGACGAAGTGAAAGGAAACGTGCGGGTTTATTTGTTGGGTCACTTCCTTTAGATAAATGTGAGAAAAGAAACATTAAAAATGACAAAAGAAATGCGCCAACGGGGCGATTGTATGCTTTTGTTTTTTTGTTTGCATTTTATTATTGTCTGACAAACCTCATTTTTGTATTTATGTTTATTGATAATATATCTAATTTTTTATTTTTAAAGTAAGGCGACAAAAACATTTTTTTGTAAAAATAAAATAAATGTAGTAAATGGTCAAATTTACCAAAATAAAAGCACCTACGAACTTTTTACTTCAAAAGCAGCTGCTTCAATATGAGCTTTATAGCAGAGAAACGACCACTTTGTTATGTAAATACTTCTTTTTCTGTGAGCACACACACACACACACACACACACACACACACACACACACACACACACACACACACACTTAAAGACACAGGCACGATTTAACATCCTTTAGCCTCAACAGCGTCAGACAGATGTGAGGATTGGTTGAAATCTGGGTGACTTAACGAGGTCAGGAGGCCCAGGGCCGATGGGACAAAAACATATTTTTGGATTTCAGTACGTGTGTGTGTGTGTGTTAAATGTATATAATGTGTGTGTGTGTGTGTGTGTGTGTGTGTGTGTGTGTGTGTGTGTGTGTGTGTGGGACATTATGGCATCATATGATTTTCACATGAAGTTGTGCTGCTTACGGTTCGACGGACAAAGAGAGCGATTCACAGACAGCGAGGCACACACGGGTTTATGGGATGGAAGAGGAGAAATCCCCCTGAAAACACACACACACACACACACACACACACACACACACACACACACACACACACACACACACACACACACACACACACACACACACACACACACACACACACACGATCCTTTTGCTGGTTGACTTGTTCAGTGACCTGCACCCTTCATTTAGCTTTAGGGTGCGTGCAGATTTTATAGCTTTTCTTTTGCCGTTTCATCTAATAACCAAATTTCCGTGACTTTTACCCAAATTTCCGTGACTTTTACCCAAATTTCTGTGACTTTTACCCAAATTTCCGTGACTTTTACCCAAATTTCCGTGACTTTTACCCAAATTTCCGTGACTTTTACCCAAATTTCCGTGACTTTTACCCAAATTTCCGTGACTTTTACCCAAATTTCTGTGACTTTTACCCAAATTTCCGTGACTTTTACCCACATTTCCGTGACTTTTACCCACATTTCCGTGACTTTTACCCACATTTCCGTGACTTTTACCCACATTTCCGTGACTTTTACCCACATTTCCGTGACTTTTACCCACATTTCCGTGACTTTTACCCACATTTCCGTGACTTTTACCCACATTTCTGTGACTTTTACCCACATTTCTGTGACTTTTACCCACATTTCTGTGACTTTTACCCACATTTCTGTGAATTTCACCCAAATTTCCGTGACTTTTACCCAAATTTCCGTGACTTTTACCCAAATTTCCGTGACTTTTACCCAAATTTCTGTGACTTTTACCCAAATTTCTGTGACTTTTACCCAAATTTCCGTGACTTTTACCCAAATTTCTGTGACTTTTACCCAAATTTCTGTGACTTTTACCCACATTTCTGTGACTTTTACCCACATTTCTGTGACTTTTACCCACATTTCTGTGACTTTTACCAAAATTTCCGTGACTTTTACCCAAATTTCTGTGACTTTTACCCAAATTTCCATGACTTTTACCCAAATTTCCATGACTTTACACCAAATGTCCATAAGCAAACATTGTGTGAAATGTGTGTGTGAACAGTAAAAAGTGATAAAATGTAGTATTTAAACTAACAATGAGGATTCAAAGCATACAGTAAACCTTAAATGACTCAAATGAATGAGAGACAATAGTTTGATTAAAAGAATAAACATTTATATAGATGCCTGTATGTATGCTGCTGATATTTTGAGCCTCTTTCTTTTAAAAGCAGATTTATTATTTATAACTGAATGAGTTTGCGGTCGGTAGCAAAATAAAACACGTCGAGAAAATGTGTGTTTTCTTCGAGCGTGTGAATCGCTGCGAGCAGGAGAGTCATAAACGAGCAGAATAAATATTACAGTGCGAGAGATTAGCTGCGGACGGACAGAACACATAATCTCCTGGCAGAGACTGCCGTTTAATCATCTCAATGTGTGTTGAGCTTTCTTTTTTTAGAAAGAAAGAAACCCCTGTTAAAGGACGCTGCAGTCGCAGCACATCGTGCACGACTCCAGTCAGTAGACATGGCGTCCGCGTCCATTTTCTTCCCCCTTTAAAAAAGAACATGTTTCTTAATTAATTCGAGACGACGAGCAGGCTGCCCAATTATAGAGGCATCATCCGACTCACTTCCTGCAGATCGGGGGATCGTTCCAGCTTCAGTCGCAGAGTAATTAAATTCCCGGGATGTTTTCTGCACTAAAACAACAGAGGGCAGGTTTAGGAACGAGAGAAACCCGAGCAGGAACTGAAACCGGTTATTAATGAGCTGCAAAATACAGTGTGACGCGCCGCCGGGCACCGAGACGCCTTCAGAGGAAAACTGGACCTCTTTTTAGGTTTGAGAGGTCGTATGGACCCCAAATGAGTTATGATACTTGTGTTATTTTATGCCATTCTTTTCAGAAGTTATTGGTGGATAAAATGTATATTTAAAAAAAATACACTCTTATACCACATCGCGATCAGAGCTATGAACATCCAGCACGATACCAGCAAGATTCACCAAAAAGCGAGATGTTCAAACTACTTTTTTTTGGAAATATTAGGTCCTAAAGAATGGGAATTTGTAACAAAAATCACATTAAAACAAAGCGTTAAGATGTCACGGAGGAGTTTCAGTCCAAAAATGGTGCCAATCGGTTAAAAAGTTGAAAGACTATTTTTTGTGATTTGGGCATGCTGGGTATTAAAATGTCCACGAGCATCCGCACTTCCTGTGTGGCGTCGTTTTGTGAATGTGGGGCGACCAGGAAGTCTTCAGAAGTTACTCATGAAGTGAAAGGAAAACTGACAGAAAGGAAAAAATGCTTCTTCCCAATTCAGGCATGCTGGGTATTAAAATGAAGCTCATGAGGTTAAAAGGAAAACTGCGGCTCTCTTTCAACCTGAGAGTTTTGAGACTCTCTTGTTGGACGGTTTCCGCCTCCGGAGATGAAACATTAACTCCGTATCTCCATGAAACACGCCTGAGTCACGGCTCACAGACTCCAGACACAAAGGCTCATGGGTAGAAGCCGGGACTTGAAAATTTTTTTTTTTACTGTTCCTCTGTGAGTCACATGACCCCCGGTCCACCGCCGTGGGGCAGAACGGAGCGCTCGGCCTCGCCGCCGCCGCCGCCGGTCCGCTCGGCTGCCGGGTCGAAAGAACCGAGGACGTAAAAGTCTTCAGAGACGGGGAGAGATCACATGTCCTCCTGCCCCCCCCGCTCGCCCCCAAAAAAGCAGGTTTTGAACATCATTTGTATCAGTTTACGATAACGATGGACTTCCATTTGTGTCTTTATGACCTCGGGTCCACAGTGCCAACAGGAGGCGCCGCCTCCGCTCGCGACCTCCAGCGAACGAGAACGTTATCAGAAGTGATAACGAGGAGAAGAACAAATGACATGCAGGTTGGAAAGAGAAAGAAAATGGAGAGAGAGTCGAGCACGCTTTGGCCTTCGGCGTCTTTCATAAAGACATTGTTTGTTTGTCATTTATGTTTTTTTCCAGCCACTTCGTGACGTGAACGCGACTCAAAGACTTTCAAACCAGCAGAGACAAGTTTTTGCTTTTTTTTCTAAATGAGAACCGAAAAAAAGAAGCAAAAATTACACCAGAAAACCATCACGCGACCACGAGAAAGTACAAG
This sequence comes from Clinocottus analis, assembly GCF_023055335.1. Classification (NCBI taxonomy): domain Eukaryota; kingdom Metazoa; phylum Chordata; class Actinopteri; order Perciformes; family Cottidae; genus Clinocottus; species Clinocottus analis. The sequence continues at coordinate 1,522,570 of NW_027176054.1, forward strand.
GAAGAGGAGCGGAAATCCCTCATGTACCTACACACACACACACACACACACACACACACACACACACTGTGGCATTAGAGGAACGCGAGCCTGAGATCTGAATCCATTTTGGCGCTGAGGCTAAGTGCTGCATTGAGTTTAATAGGGGCAACCATGTGACACACACACACACACACACACACACACACACACACACACGATCATATGGCTAAGTCGTCTTACTTAACACTCCCCCGTGCACACACACACACACACACACACTCAAACAAACACACAGTGCTAACCCTTAGTGAAAATATCTCTGTGTAAGTCACTGTTGGGTCAAAGAGTACACACACACACACACACACACTTATACACAAATATACACAAGTATTGTGGCGGACAATAGGACGCGGGTGAACCACAGCACTGCTAACAATAGCAACACCGCTAATGTTAGCGGCTAAAAATAACCAGAACAATAAAGTACAAAGCAAGAAACGTTTTGCATCATGCTAGCAACACCGCTAGCATTAGCAACACCACTAAAGTTAGCAACACCGCTAACAACAAGGTAAGGCTCCAGGTAAATTGTGTAGATATCACGACTAACTCATCATATTGAAAATATAGATTATCATCTAGCAAAAAAACACTAAAAAACGTTGCAAAGAGATTTTTCGGGGGGATTTCAGACGCTCAGAGGCCAAAACACGGTGAAAAAAAGCCAAATTCAGAGACGATTGAGAGCTCAAAATCAGAAATTCCCCGTAGCGAATGTGTGTGTGTCCTTTAAAATGTTGTCGTGCAGCTCAGGATGTGTTGTGCGCTCCCTCTGATGTCATCAGCACACTTCCGTACAGCGCGCAACGATCCTGAGGGAGCTTTAACAACTGGTCATAAATATTTCCCTTTTTGCAAATCAAAGGTCTGGTGAACTCTCTTACAGAGAGAGAGAGAGAGTGTGTGTGTGTGTGTGTGTGTGTGTGTGTGTGTGTGTGTGTGTGTGTGTGTGTGTGTGTGTGTGTGTGTGTGTGTGTGTGTGTGAGAGAGAGAGAGAGTAGCTCAAGAGTTCAATATTTGCTCAGCAGCCCAGGAGCCTCCTTGCATTAATATTTGATGATATTATCACAAATATGGAGGAATGTTCTCTTGCATGGCTCCGCCTGCGGATCAGCAGCTCACACAAACACACACACACACACACACACACACACACACACACACACTCATTAAGTCGTTTCTATCCTTGAACCGTTTCCCCGAAAACAACCCGCCTGCCCAATTTGTCTCGGCGGTCCAAAGGTGGCCGGTCCAAAGATCTCGCTGATACGCCGCGCGACACGCCTCGCTTACACAAAATGTCCTCGCCTCGTAAGACAAAAGCGACGGCGCTCTTTAATCCGGCTAACGTGACGCCGACGGAGCAGTTTGACCCCGAACAGGAAGCGCCTGCCGAAGTTTATCCGCGCCGTAAATGTGAGGGAGCGAGCCGGCGGCTAGCTTAGCTTAGCTTTAGCACGGAGCCTGGAAAGACACATTTCTGACCTCCGATGTTTGTTTTTTTAAAGCGATGGTATTGCAGCGCTGCAATGTGTGATTTGATGCGTCCGTGTGACCGTGATATAAATCGACAAATCTTCTTCTTCTTCTTCTTCTTCTTCTTCTTCTTCTCTTGCACGCGAGTATTTTCTCTTTTCTCCGGCTCAAGTGAGTTTGTCCTCTGATCCGATCTCCTTCACCCTTCTTCTCCCTCTCACACTGCGCTCATTGTTGCCGCCGATGAAAACGTCCAAATTGCAACAACAAAAAAAAGAAAAGCGTGCGACGATAATCCGAGCGCAGACGGAGATAACGGAGGTTTTCGTCGCAGCTTAAGGAAGAAAAAAACAAAAACAGCCTCCAGTTAAAAGTGCGTGCCGTCGGGAGAAAGAATTCTTTCTTTTCACCAACGAAAAACCTTTTAACGTTTTTTTTTTTCAAAAACACAATTACTTAAAAAAAAACACATTTCTACAAACCAAGGACATCTAGTCAACAAGTGTTTTTGTTTGTTTTTGTCTCTTTCCTGCGCTGAGAAGACGTGTTTTTTTTTACCAGCGTGACCTCAACCGCCTGTCGACGATTGGCTGAGGAATCTTTTTCTTCTTCTTCTCATAAATGGTCGGCGACTGAGAAGGGAAACCGAAGCGCTTCGGGGTCGACGTGTCTTCACGCTGAACTCGGCGAGTGAAGGAGCCGCCGATTGTTGAACAAAGACGTCGTTTTTATGTCCAGTTTGAATCGAGCAATTAATGCCGTCATGGCGAAAAAAAAGAGAAACCCCGCGGTTGTATTTTTAAAATGTTTAGAAAGAGACGATAGAGGTGAAAATCCTAGTTCTTCACGCATTGATGAAGTCATGCGTCAATAAAAAATGTTTTCTTTCAGACTGGATGCAATTAAAAATATAAAAATACACATGTAGGATCTTTATTTTACCACTTTCTAAGGTTTTAATTCTTTGAGTCAGTAATTTCGTCTTCTCAAAATGGCAGGATTACATTAAAACAAATGAAATGTAATTGGTATTTTTTGGAGTCTTCGACCTTTTTTGCAGATTAAATGTCGACAGATTCATGAAGAATAAATTTGTCGGCTCACTCGTAATGAAAACAGCCATGAAACGTCCAAAATCACTGATTTTATCCACTTTTGACGTCTCTGACGCTCAGCCCGCTAGCTGCGAAGCTAAAAACAAACAAACAGACTTGTAAGCTCAGCGGAGTGGATGTTTCTCACCGCAATGCCTCCTGGGAGTCGTAGTCGACTTCTTTTCCTCTGCTTTTTCAAAGAGGCAACGTCGTTTCTGACGGCGAGGAGTCGACCGGCGAGGAGCGTCGAGTCCGTCCGCTTTTTTTGGACAAACTCGCCGACTCTTCCGGCGGACTTCTACCTCCAGCCCAATTAAACCCCACCCACTTCACTGCCCACACACACACACACACTTTCACCACAATTTCCTTTCCCGAGATGATATTTCAAAGGAATTTGTCCTTCTGGTTTTGACCCCGTACATTCATTACTACGCTCTGCAGCCGCACAGAGCTCTCATTGTCACGACGGACACTCTGACGGCGGAAATCTCTCCCAATTGCACGAACAGCGTCTCGTTAATTCACCGCAGACGAGTGCGTTTCACGCAGCTTTTCTTTTTGGAGCGTGCAAAGACGTCCAAGAATTCGACTCGCGCCCGAAGCCGAAAGCGTCGCCTGAACGTTTCAGCGTCTGAAGAAGCGATTGCTATGAGTTTGCTGCACATGGATCTCAATCTAACCGCCAGTTTGAATATCACAAAACACAGAAATTGCACTTTAAATTCTTCCATTTCTTTTTTTTTTTATCCGTGATCTATTTTTTTCTTCTCCGAGCTTTTTACGTGACTAAATGATGGAATCTGTGCTCATTGAAGGGTTTAAAGAAGTCTGGACGGTCACATGACCAGACCGAAGCAGCGTGACAGCTGTCCATACGTGACAGAAGTGATGATGATGATAATAATAATAGTCTGGAGAAGAAATAGAAATAGACACAGAAAGAAAAAGTGGAGGGAAAAAGCTTCCAACCTGCCTACGCTTCAATTAAATCTGAGACGAAAATGTGTGTGTGTGTGTGTGTGTGTGTGTGTGTGTGTGTGTGTGTGTGTGTGTGTGTGTGTGTGTGTGTGTGTGTGTGTGTGTGTGTCATAATTAAAAGTAGCTGAACATAAGTGACTCTTGGCAGAAATGAAATGAAAGCATGTGTTCCTCTAGTCCTGCCTCCAAAGAAGAAGAAGAAGAAGAAGAAGAAGAAGAAGAAGAAGAAGAAGAAGAAGAAGAAGAAGCTGCGCCTGCAGTTACACGGCGTGACATGAATTTAATAAAAAAAGTCAAAACACTGACGGCGGAATTAAAAATTAATACTGAAAGAAAAGAGAGAACGAAAAAGTTGGCAGAAGAAAAAGAGGAGAAGCGACACATGAAATAAAAAAGGAGAGGATGCAACAGGGAGGAAGAGGAAGATGAAGAGGAGATAAAAATACAAGTGACATTTCTCCTGACGGTGACGGCAGTGACAGCGGCGCTTGTTGCTTGACCTTCACGTTTATTGCCGTGTGTGTGTGTGTGTGTGTGTGTTTGTGTGTGTGTGTGTGTGTGTGGGCAGCAGCCCGGTGGCTTGAGTCCTGACTGAGGGAGACGCGGTCGTCGTCGTTATTAGTTTGAAATGAAGCAGCTGTAAAGTCACAACTCTAACAAATCATAACACAACATGTGAACATTCAACATGTGAAGGTTCTCTCTGTAAAGGTTGACTTTGATAAAGTGAAGCAGAACAAAGTTAGAGAGGGTTTAGAACAGAGAACATTCAGGCGAGGACCCAATGGACCCAATGGACTCATTGGGACCATTGGGGCCAATAGGGGCCATTGGGGCCATTGGGTCTGGTCATTCTAATTGTATTAATCAGATGAAAGGAACCCGCTGCTTGTGTTTGAGATCATTGACGAACACCAAACGCTTCTTTGAATATTGAGCCGACGGTGGGGAAACAAACACGCAGACGGTCTTTTTGGTCTTTTTGGTCTTTTCGGTCTTCGCGCTTCCCTGGAAGCAAAAGGAGCGAGGAGACGGCGAAGCGTTCGGCACCTCAAGGAGACGACGAGGAGTCTCGAGCCGTCTCTCGACAGAACAGGACACACGGAGACAGAGTGGTTTTTTATGTGTGTTGTGTGACTACGCACACACACACCTACACGTAGTGAGCAGCCACGAGGGCGGCAGGAAGAGAGAGCATCACCGCCAGAGTAAGAGCGCAGGTTTATGTAGACAAAGAAGCAGAAAGGGCCGGCGAGGTGGGCGGGAAGGTGGGCTGAAGAGAAAGTCTCCAAGTCTGGAGAGAGAGAAAATAACGTCCAATCGCTGCGTCGCCGCTCGCGAGACGCTGCCAAATCTGACGTGGCCCCGAGACAATAAAAGAGAGAAAGTTAACAGGAAAACCCAAAATGTTTGAGCGTGAGGTCCAATGAGCCGTCCTGCTGCCGGCAGAATGAGCATTAATCCGCCGCAGAAAAATAGTCCCGTGTGAATACTTGTGTTTTCTTCTGTTGAGTAACGTTTGCTAAAAGAAAACCCTACAAGAACTATCTGTTTTAGGGGGATTAATGAGGCTTAAAATTAAGCTCCACCCCTCCTAGTAGTAAAATACCAGCAGAGAACCAGAGCGGCCTGAACCGGTCATCCAGAACGCACTGCAGCTGCACTGAGGTGTGTCTACACAACAGGTAACACACAAGCACGGTGGGAACACAAAACAGGCCCCGGAAGTGTCGGGGGCATTTTATGCCCTTTTATTTTTAATTACTTTGTTGTTTTATGAATTTTAAAGAGGCTTTTTTGCCCTCAAGCTGCCATTGATGTCTGACCTCAGTCGCCAAACTGTCAGCTTCCATGCGGGTCTTTAATTTTTAATAGTTAATTTCTGCTCCATGCTTTGTGCCCTTGTTTAGTGTCATACATACATACATACATACATACATACATACATACATACATACATACATACATACATACATACATACATACATACATATATATATGAATAAGCAACCACAAGCTCTTTTTCTGCAAAACAATTAAAAAAGTCCTTCAGCTCAAATGTTAAAAGGTTTACGTGTTAAAACTGAGTTAAAAGGTTAATTACGTTGCTTCTGAGAAACTGGTTGACCCACCGAAGAAGTTCATCACTGATACATCTTGTTGGCTAAAAAACAATTAAAACAGTAAAAAATCGTAAGAGGCCAAGCCGAGGGCGTCGCGTTAACGGCTTGTAATCCGACTTTTACGGTAAATCTGTGAATAAAAATGAAGGTTTGAACTTGCGAACGTGTTCTGGTATGAATCTGTATAAGAGGACGTTCATCAGCTCCTACAGTATGAACTTAGTAGCTCTGCGGAAAACAAAGATGGCGCTCTGATGTCTGCGTTTCTAACAAAGTGTTTCCTGGGTTCAACGCTCTCGTTCGGTCCGAATGCCAACGAAGTCGCGTTCTGTCTTTGAATTGCAAATAATTGCCTTTTGTTGGCGAGTCGGTCGTTGTGCACACGTCCTCCACCACGAGGCCTCCAGGGTTCTTCTTCTCTCTGTTCTATAAAAGCAGCATACCTTCCTAAACACTCCCTCCTCTCTTCTCCCTCCTCTCTCATCCCTCCCACCATTGTTCCAACTCGCCCATCTGTCTCCCTCTTTGATTTGAGGAACTACATTTCCCAGGGTGCACCTGCGGGCAGCAGCAGTAGCGGCCCGGCGCGCTGCCAAGCCCAGCAGGGGATTCTCTAAACAAACACGCCCAGATTAAACCCTTTGGAGACACACACACACACACACACACACACACACACACACACACACACACACACACACACACACACACACACACACACACGCCTTAAAGCACAACATTTGATTCACAGTTCACACACACACCCTTAAAACTTTGTGTTTATCCAGATTATATTGAATTAGAATGATTTAAATCTGATTATTTGTGTCTTCTTCGTGTATTTGTATTGATTTTTGGTGACGCCCGTCGTGTTTGGCAGTAACAACATGTTGTACTAGCGACACCACACGGGACTCTTCTTTGTCTCCATCTTCTTATGTTCATTCAAACTCAAATATATTGTTGATTCTATATTAAAAAAAAGTTACCCAAAGTCATGAGGTAAAGAAAATGTGAAAAATGTCCAAACTGACATCTTAAAATGTCTTGTTTATTCCCAAAAAAACAGAGATATTCAGTACACAATGATTTTAAGCAGATGAAATCCTAACATATGACCCGTGTCCTGTTCCTGAAACCATCAAACTGAAACAAATAGTTTCCGTTGTCGTCGTTTCTGCTTCAGACTCGCTCCAGATTATTTTTTGCTTGGCGATCGGGAGCAGAGGGTTGCAGACTGTCCCTTTAACTCTGAACCATGACAGCTTAAAACTGCTTAAGCGCCTGCTCAGCTCCATTATTATCTCATTAGCCGGTTCCTCTTGCTCAGGAGCACTGAGGCGCTGCTTAGTATTAATTCACTGTTAACGACGCACTGAGCGGCACCCACTTTTATTCTAATTCCATTCATGGAGGATTCTCGCGGATAATTTAGACTTCCCTCATTAAAATAATAAAAGCGTTTTCCTGAGCTTAATCGTCGCAGCGAACCAGAGACGTCTTAACCCTCCCACGGCATTTCCTATCCCGAAACATGCGCTAAACTTGGCTGAATACCTTAAACAAAGTCTTCACCTTACAAGGAAATTTACATCATGGGGACCTGAATTTTGTCCCCGAAAGGACGCTGAGTCCCCACAACGTCAGTGTGTAGCCAGATTTATGTCCCGACAAGGACGGCTTTACGCGCCTAAACACACACTTGCGCAATTAATCTTCACCTTAAATGTAATAATTTACATTTGGGGGACTCGCCGTCCTTTCGGGGACAAAATTCAGGTCCCCCACAGAATCCAGGTCCCCATAATGTAAATTATTATGGGGACCTGGATTTTGTCCCGCAATGGACATTGAGTCCCCACAACGTCAGTGTGTGAACAGATGTATGTCCCCACAATATCAGTTTTATACGCCCCAGCACACACACACACACTTGCTCAAAAACCTTAAAACTGCACCCTAAATGTAATAATTTACACAATAAAAGTGTTTAAACACAAGTCCCCACAACACCAGTAATCAAACATACACACAGTTGTGTTTCCATCAGCCAGGAAGTTTAACTTAACCCAAACATTCATGAAGTCTTTCCTTCCTGAAATGTAAAGATTTACAATGTGGGGATTTTGAAGAGTCCCCGCATTGTCAGTGTGTAAACACATGTAGGTCCCCACAACATGAGTGATACACGCACAAACACACACACTCTCACAAACACGGGCTCCTCCGTGCCATTGATCAAATAGTCTGAAAAGCAAATTGCTCATATGTGACCTTTCACACAAAAGCAGCCATTATGGAAGAATGAGAAGGAATTCAGTAAAGGTGGGTCCAAGTAAACATTCCTGCTGCTCTAAAGCCTTGACACCTCTCACAGTGTGTGTGTGTGTGTGTGTGTGTGTGTGTGTGTGTGTGTGTGTGTGTGTGTGTGTGTGTGTGTGTGTGTGTGTGTGTGTGTGTGTACTCCAAACACAAACTCTATAGCGTGCACGAGCCCACATGGTGTCAGTGTGCAAATAATTGTACGGAGGAGGTCATGTAGCTCACGTAACAAAGGGGACACGCACACAAACAATGGAACGCTTACATAAAGTTTTTGGTTGGAGTCGAGGACGCCGTGTGCAAAGTTTAGTTTAAGGAAGTGAAGGACTTTGGTCACTGGAGGGAGGGAGGGAGGGAGGGGGAGAGAGAGAGAGAGAGAGGCAGGAAGCAGACTCAAGATATCTGACCTCCAAACTATCAAAAATCACAAGACGCGATTTAAATCCTGAAGTAAACGAACAAAGTCAGCTCTGAAAATGAAAAGTAAAAAAAGACAGACTGACTGCATCTCCCTCAAGTGCAGTTTAAATGGTTTAAATATGTAAAATAAAATACAAATGATGTGTAAATTGCGACAGTCTGCACATCTTTATTCAATTTGATAAGTAAAAACATGAAAAAAAGAAAACAAATGCATAAAATTCTTTTTTTTCTAGGCTCATGAGCGTCAACGTGGCATCAGGTCTCACTCACTCACAGGACACTTATTAGTCATTAAACACTGAATTCAATCTGCTTGTTGCAACACACTGGTGGACAACAACAGAGGCATAAAATGAGACGCTATCAGCCGGAGAATCCTAGTAAAGTGATAAACAATCCAGCTTTTAGTTATGCGTTAACCTTTCTTTCATTATTGTCTCACCATTAATAATTATTATTGATTTCATCCTGCAGAAATAATGAGGAATAATCAGCAGACAGCGCCGAGGTCACATGTCTAATGTAAAGATGTATAGTATAATTAATAATCGGAATAAAAAGGCTAAAAAGACACAAAACACAAAACTCATCTTTTAGTTGCAGGATATTTATTGATTCCTGATCAACTAATTGACAGTCGGTTGTTGTTTTATTCCTCAGCTGCCTTCCTCCTCTCTGGAGAACCAGTTTGTTCTTTTAAAGCTGTGTCTCACACACACACACACACACACACACACACACACACACACACACACACACACACACACACACATTTGAATAGCGACATGAAGTTTCACTTCAGAAACTAACCGGAGGGGAGCGCCGGCGGTTTGAGATGAAGAGAACGTTATTTACTGTTTGAACGCGAGAAAAGAACGGCGCAGTGGTGCTTTCTGGGTAAATAAAGGTTCTCACACACACACACACACACACACACACACACACACACCTTCTGTCGACATTCACTCAGTGCCAGTGGTGTATTTTGCTTTTCCACAGATTGCAGTCATCCCCCCCTCTTACACACACACACACACCTTCTCTCCACCCGACCCTAAAGAGAGCAGCCCTCCTCCCACGGGGCTCCTGGTTTGGCATGGATCGGCCCCTGAGCACGCACACACACACACATAGCTGTGCAGCAGGGTGTGTGTGTGTGTGTGTGTGTAATGAAGAGGGCGCCGCGGAGATTTACAGTGTTGGCACTCGGTCCAGTCGGATGGATGGATCTCTCTCTCTCTCTCTCTCTCTGTGTCTCTCTCTCTCTGTGTCTCTCTCTCTCTCTCTCTGTGTCTCTCTCTCTCTCTCTCTCTCTCTCTCTGTCTCTCTCTCTCTCTCTCTCTCTCTGCCACGCTTTTGTTTTTCCTCCTTTTCAAAAAGGAGCCCATGAAAAGAATTAGCGAGATGAGAAAGTGGCAGGAATATCTCTCGGGGCGTCCATCTGTCCATTACTGAAATAACAGCCGTCCGCTTAGGGAGGAGAGGAGAGGAGGGAGGAAGAGGGGGAGGAAGGGGAGGAGGAGGAGGAGGGAGAGAAGAGGGATTTCGTCGACTTGATAAGATGAGGATTTGTCTTTGAGTACGAGCCGGTAATCGAGGGACGAGCTGGACGGATCAGACGCTCTCGACCAAAATAGATGATCTTTGATATGTTGAGATTTAAGAGCTCGGCCGCCTGCAGAGAGTCTGCAAACTGAAGAATGATGGTTGTATAGAAGTCTATGCTTCATGTGTTAAAGCTGCATTCTCTCTCCTGACCACCAGGGGGCGACTCCTCTGGTTGTATAGAAGTCTATGCTTCATGTGTTAAAGCTGCATTCTCTCTCCTGACCACCAGGGGGCGACTCCTCTGGTTGTATAGAAGTCTATATAAGTGACTCTACTTCTCTCTTGATGTATTCCCTCAGTAAACATTGTAAACATGAGTTTATGTCTCAATCTCTAGTTTCTAGTCTTCTTCTATACAGCCTGATGTTCATTTAGTACATTATGGTCTGTTGGAGTCAAACAGACCATAATAAGGGAAGCTTTAGGGGGCGGGGCTACCAGGTGATTGACAGGTCGACACCAGAGACGTGTACAGCATCTCTCCGTCGCTCCTCCTCAGTCCGAATATGGTCACTTCCTGTTTGTCGGTTGCAAATGGCGACCACCAGATCGCTGAACTCTGACCTTCATAAGCATCGGCCCACAAACCGGCGGCTAACAGCTGTTAGCTCTCCTTCTGCCTCTTGGTTCGGTGTCAGGATCAGAGCTCACTGCTCACAACCGATCTGAAGTATTAAAAGAATTAAAAATGTTTAAAAAAAAAGAAATGTGTCAGCCAGACTCACACCTCTCCCTCTCCCTCTCCCTCTCTCTCTCCCTCTCCCTCTCCCTCTCCCTCTCCCTCCCTCTCTCTCCCTCTCTCTCTCCCTCTCTCTCCCTCTCTCTCCCTCTCTCTCCCTCTCTCTCCCTCTCTCTCCCTCTCTCTCTCCCTCTCTCTCTCCCTCTCTCTCCCTCTCTCTCCCTCTCTCTCCCTCTCTCTCCCTCTCTCTCCCTCTCTCTCCCTCTCTCTCCCTCTCTCCCTCTCTCTCTCTCTCAGAATATGTGCCAAAGGAATCAGCGGTTGGGCTTTAATTGCTACCAGTTAATGATGTTAACCTTTCGGGCGCCCCGGCCGGCTTCGGCGGCGGCGGCACGCGAGGAAACATCCTCTCACGCCGCGACGAACCCGAGGATTCTCTGGGACCGAAAGGCGTCTCGACGGCAGGGTCACGACTCACGACCGGGCCGTTGATTCCATTGCCGCCGCGCGTTTAAAAAAAAAAAAACCTGATTTTTTTTCGGAGTTTGTCGAGAGAGTCGACTTTGCAATTGATTCAAATCTTCTCACTTTGAGAGGACGAGCCCGCTTGTCTTCGTCTTGCTCGACCGTAGATGCTGAATGTTTTGCGGGGTGTTTTCCAGCCGGATGGATGTCTGGATGTCTGTCAAAAAGAAAAAGATCTCGCCCCAAAAGTGACCGGAACAAACGTCACGATGGACACGATGCTTTTTTCTTTCAGGACTCGCAGCTAAAAAAAATAATCCCAGAAAGCAAACGGCCTCTCGGTTCCCGCTTCTCGCTTTTTTAGACTTCAACCTGAAAACTGCTGCTGGGGTCCTAAAAAACTCGTCACACACACACACACACACACACACACACACACACACACACACACACACACACACACACACACACACACACACACACACACACACACACACACACACACACACACACACACAGTGGTGATGTTACGTCACATCTCGCTCACGGTTCCTCCATCGACTGAAGTCATCGTTTGGCTTCAGGTGTTTGTTACAGGAACACAACACAGACACACAACTGCAAAATAAACCTTTTACAAAAAAATACCAAAAAGTGTTTTCAAAAGACAAAATAAAAAGCCGCTGACGCAGCATCTTCTGCACCGAAGTGATCAGACGGTGAGAAGAGAAGAAAAAGAGGACGAGCAGGTGCAGAGCGCAAATTAATACGCAAAGAAATGAGGTTACTTGTTGTGTTTTATGGGGTGTAAACGATGAAGAGGAGGAGGAGGAAGAGGAGGGGGGGGGCTGATGTTTACACTGCTGGTGCTGGTTCCTCCATGCTGGAGGTCAGAGATCAGCCCGACCTTTCAATGTAGAAGAAGAAGAAGAAGAAGAAGAAGAAGAAAGCCCCGCTCGGCCATGCGCTCGGGTTGGTAAGTAGGTGACAGTTCAACGCGCAACATCTGGATGCAGGAGTACAAATCCCCCCCCCCCCCCCCCACACACACACACACACCATTAAAAAACAAACAACAACAAACAAACAAAGTGACTCGTCGCGGCTTTAGAGCTTCTTCCAGCCAGATTACAGGAGCCGAGGAGCCGGGCAGAGGTGAGCAGATCAGAGGCGAAGAGGGGATGATAATCTGGCCATGAACACCGGGAGAGGTCGATGCAACCGGATTAAACGGAGCTAATGAAACACACCAGGAATGGAGGATTCTGGGAGGAGGGCGTGTATGGAGGAGAAACATGAACTAATGAGAAAAATAACAGCTTTTGTTTTGGGCACAGGGGATTTTTATTAATCAGTTTCTCCAAGGAAACAAAGCCTGACACGTGTCATGGCCGCTGCTGTTAATTGTCCCCTGAGCATGTTATTATTATTATCATTTTAAATACATATTCTAACTGGCTGGACTTCCTCCAGCATCACCGTGTCAACAAGTACCGACCCCGGGATGGAAACAACAAGAGAGGCGGAGCGGCTGCTGGAGGCGTCTCATCCGGCCGACACCGACACCTCCCCCCCGAAAAACACGAAATTATTCCCGCTGACATTTCCCCCAATGCAGCAATGCGCGCTCCCAAAAGCCGATTGGAAGTGGAGGAGGAGGAGGAGGAGGAGGAGGAGGAGGAGGAGGAGGAGGAGGTGGGCATGTTTGGAGAGACCGGGAGCGCGCACTGCCCCATCAGTAAAGAAAAAAAAAAGAAAAACACGGCGGCGCGCACACGAAAAGCACGCGCCGGCCTATAGCGAGGCAGCCCATTGGCTGCATCTGCGCACGTGACCTGCCGCTGTGCTTACAATAAATAAACAGCCATGGAATAATCTATAGCAAGAGATAGATGGATAGATATTAAAGAAAACAATATGGCTCCATCCGAAAACTCGGTGCTGAAGCAGGAGTCGTGAGCGCGCCGCGTGCAGGTGGAAGCACCTGTCAACACGCGGGCACGAGCCCCGAAACTTAAAAAGAAGAGCGGAATCTTTTTGGGATGTGTCCGGTTTGGAAGCAGGCGGCGCCAGGCAACAGCCGAGCGTAACACACACACACAGAGACACGCGCACACGCACACACACACACACACACACACACACACACACACGCACGCACGCACGCACACACACACACACGATATGACAGCTTCACGTATAGCGCTATAGGGTTTTTCCGGTGGACATTACAGCCGAACCGCTCCACGGAAAACCAAAAGAAAAAAACAGGCTAGTTTCTCTTCTTCTTGTTCTTCTTCCTCACAGTCCCGCGGAATCACGCCGCGCCACGCACACAACGCGCGCACACACACACAACGCCGAGCGAGCTTACCTACACAGTGAATGAGTTTGTGCCTCCAAGAGTCAAGTTCCTGCCGAAAGCCGCGCCTCTCTACCGTGCATTGCTGCCTTTTGCACAGACTCGCCATTTTCTGTCGGCCCCTCCCGTGGGCGCGCACATACTGCTGGGTGCTTCCCTGCGCGCACGTCACCGGCGGGTTTATATATTCTAAGGGCTGGGTGGAGTGAGATATGAGGGACGGGGCTGCAGCATCCCCCCTTTTTCTACGGCGCTCATTTGTCCCACCCACCAAAAAGCGCCCCTTCCTCCTCCTCTTCCTCCTCCTCCTCCTCCTGCGCCCTCCCCCCGCCCCCCTGCATCTCACCCGCCTCCCAGCCCTCCATGTGCTGTCATTGGTCGTTTATTGGGATGTTTGTCTCGTTATAACGTCGCGCAGCGCGCAGCACATGGCGCCGTGTGTCCGGATGGCTTAAAGCTAGATGTGTGTCAAAGGGCGCGCGCGCGCGCGCGGCTGTGCTGCGGATTTAAAAAAAGAAAAAAGAAAATGCGCATGAAGACGCCGCATTGTTTAAATGCACATGCATGTTCCATGCATGGAGCCGCAGTGCACGCTCACTGGAGCCGCGCGCGCGTCACACAACACAAAGCCGTGTTGTCCAAAAAAAACAAAAAAAAATGTTTTTATTCCATGGGAATGAAAGAGTAAACAGATTGAAACATCCCATAATGTTCCTCCTCCGTGAGAGGGGAACCCCGTCAACTCCAGCAGCCTCATCACTAATATGCACGTGCACTAATATTCTCATTTAGCCAATTAAAGGATTAGCACAAATTCTCCTTTCAGGGATTATGTTGCTTTTTTCTTCATTATTGCTGAGTGCTAATAAGCAAATTAATACACGCTTATGAACTGCTCCATCTTTTGGTTCAAACACACTTTGTCCAGATGTTTGTGATCAATTGAGATCTGTTTATTTTTTTTAATGAATGTCAATTAAAATGGAGAACTCTTAAAGTCTGAACGTCAGGAAAAAGACCAATGGGAGCGTGTTTGGGAAAAAAAAAAAAGAGAGATATGTAGACGTCTATCATGGACCAAAATGACCAGCATGCACCTCACAAATATACAAATACACCTAATTTGACAAGAAAAACACATGCAAAACCGCTCAGACGCACACTGCCATGGCGCCACGGCGCCGAGGCTCCGCAGCAACCTGCTCCGAGCTTAGTTGCCGGCAAATTTAGTTGCCGCTGAAAATACATTCAGGTTCCATGAAAAGAAAATGAGGAGAAAGCGAGCGGTTTGTCCTTTGTGGCTCTGCGTGGAGCTGAGAGAGAGCGAGTCCTCGGGAATCCTTCTAACCGGCACTTTGCAAAGTCGCCCACTGCTCCGAGAGTTTGAGCTGTTAGCCGTTAGCGCCGTGCGGACCTCCAAAGAGACGCTTTGCTACACCGCCGCGCGCTAATTTGACATTGAATGTAAGAACGTGTCTCACGCGCAGCAGTTCCTCTCACATGGTCCCGTTTGACTGCAGCAACGCGTGTCGAACCTTCACTTTCACACAAAGAACTTCCATCTTCACAGGAAACAACTTGTTCCACGAATGCAGCAGAAGTTGTAAAAAACATCACAAAACAAATATTGAGATTTTGGCGGCAAAAAACTAGGGTAAAAGTCGAGTGACAAGATGCTAATACCTTCGGCGGTTGTCCACGTTAGCTCCCTCTGTGTTTGTGTGTGTGAAAAAACACATACCATAAAAGTTGGATGACAAGCCGCTAATGCCTTCGCTGGTTGTACCCGCTAGCTCCCCGCTGTGCCCAGCTAGCGCTGCTGCTAACTCCCAGACAACTACTGAGCGCTAACTGGCAACAGCGGGGAGCTAGCAGCAGTAGCGAGAAGATAGCAGCAGCGCTAGCTTGCTACAGCTGGGACATAGCGGGGAGCTAGCAGCAGTGCTAGCTGGCTACAGTGGGTAGCTAGCAGCAGTAGCGAGGAGATAGCAGCAGCGCCAGCTAGCTGGCTCAAGCGGGTAGCTAGCGGGGACAACCACCGAAGGTAATAGCGACTAATAACCCGCCTCTTATGGTGTGTGTTTGTTTTCACACACACAGACACACAAACAGACACATAACCTTGTGTTTTACCTGTTCATAGATTTAGTATCTTTGTTCCTTTAGCTGTTATTCATCTTCATCTTATTTGGCTTCGTCGCCAACATTTGAATTGCACCGTTATTTATTATCTTAGCGGATATTCGGGCTAAAAGATGTCGGTTCTGGCTAATTAATGAACCCAATTTGTTGGAGTCTGTCACTTCCTGCCCATGCCCCGCCCCCGAAAAACTAAATCAGGGCAGATGTTTTATTTAATTTGGGTCACCTTGATTATTATAATTCTCTCTCTCTCTCCTCATGAAGCCCCACCGCGCTCCAGAACATAAATCAAGCTCCATAAAAAAATAAATAACTCAACCGCCAAAAAAAAACACGCCGGTCTACTAATCACCAGATTGAAACACGAACCCACGACGACGTGGTGCTGTTGTTAAGAGGAAACGCTCGCTGCAGGTTTTATAATCCTACAGAGACGGCGGGCAAAAAAATAATAATAATAAAAAAATAATAAATTAAAAAAACACGCGGGCAAGGGCAAACGCTTTTAACGGAGAGAGCACTCCGGCTAATTAAGTCGTTGAACCCGTTGCCCTCGACAAAGATGTCTCCCGTGGAGGGCTGGACTGCACGAGGGGAGGAGGGGGAGGGTTGGGAGGAGGAGCCAATAGGAAGACGTCTTAAGACGAAGTGACAGGAGCGGCAGCCAATCAGCGCGCGGCACCTTGCGGGAGACGCTGGAGCGGCTCTGCCCGGGAACCGAGCGAGCTGCACGAGAGAGGAGGGGGAGGAGCGGGGGAGGAGGGGGGAGGGAGGAGGAGGAAGAGGAGGAGGAGGAGGGGAGACCGCCGCTGAGAGGAGCAGGAAGCCTCCGCGTTGCGTTTCAGTGATGTAGAGAAAAAAAAAGGAGTTCCTCTTTAATAAAAAAAACAAACAGGTAAACCGTTTACTTTCATTTTTCCAGGGAGCTCACTGCGCGCGCGCGTGCGTGCGTGCGTGCGTGCGTGTGTGTGTGTGTGTGTGTGTGTGTGTGTGTGTGCTGACACGCGTCATGCCGGCAGGATGAAAGGGATTACGGTGCCGTTACTGTGGCAACATTAGATGGAAGGATACACACTCCTCCTCCCGTCTGACATGACAGCGCCTGATGGCATTTCCTTTTTTTATTTTATTTTTGGAGGTATGAGGGGAATTATTCAGACTAATGAACGGCTTCAGATGTTTCCTCTCTGCAATGAGAAAGCGTGATGCTCCTGTGTTGTGTGTGTGAGCTCATCCTGAGGACAATAGAAAAGAGAACGCTGTCCCTTTAAGAGAGCCACGAAGAGATGCAACCGGAAGCAAATGACAATGGCTAAAAACAAGGAAATTTAAAGCGACAGTTCAGACAAATAGAGAAGGAATGCAAAACACAGCCTGTGTTGAGTGTGTTGTGTGTGTGTGTTGTGCGTGTGTTGCTGGATGGGTCACAGTGTCACATGACCAGGAAGTCATTTACGGGCAAAAACACATGGCTCCGATATTTATTAAAAAAAAGTCATCAAAAACAGCTGAGAACGTCAGGAGAGTCAAATAGACCATGAAGCAGTGATGGCTTTACTTCAATGTTTTTATTTTATCTCATTTTTTTTGTTCAAATTTAAAAAAAAATTTAAATTTTTTTTTTTAATTTTAAAATTTTAAATTTTTTAAATGTCATTTTTTTAATCTACGCTTTAGGGCGGGGCTTACTGTGATTGACAGGTGTGTATCAGAGGTATACGTACGGCGCCTCTACGTCACTCCTCCTTCGCCGTCCAAATTACGAAAAATCCAAGATGGCAACGGCCAAAAAGGCCGAAATCGAGGCTTCAAAGCGGCCGGCTGCAAAACCAAAAACAGGGCGACATTCTGTGTGTGTTTGTGTGTGTGTGTGTGTGTGTGTGTGTGTGGGAGGGGGGGGGGGGGGCATAATCTGTGCATGATTTGTGCTGCAAAACACACGGCGGTGGTCCGAAACTAGCAGTTAACCCACGGTCGGTTGAAAGCTGGACACATTACATGTGTGTGTAACTCCCAATGTTGATGATGTGTGTGTGTGTGTGTGTGTGTGTGCGTGTGTGTGTGTGTGTGTGTGTGCCGGCAGCAGGACCCATGACCCTGACACGAGGTTCCTTCAGCTACTCCAACGGCGAGGAGTACCACGGCGAATGGAAAGAAGGCAAGACCGACCCGCTCACTCTCACATCTCCTCTCTTCCATGAAACGCTACACACATACGAAGAAAGTAAAAAAGTCTATAAAGTATATAAAGTGCATAAAGTCCACAATGCATTGCTGCAATGAGATATCACGACGGCCCAAAATTAAACGAACCTGAACTCGCACAGATTGCATCTATCAAGCTAAAAAAAAAAGCCAAAAAAAAAACAGATAAAAGGTGTCAAACTGAAGCCAGATAGAGGGAAAATTTACACACACACACACACACACACACACACACACACACACACACACACACACCATCTGGTGCCAGCGAGCCCGCTGGATATCACACTACTTAAACCAGTATTTGCAGTTTGACAAACCCAACGGAGCGACCGATAGAGGACGAGGTCACACCAAGAAACAACCGTTAGCACCGGAGAGCCGGCGTGAGAACACATGCTAGCGCCGCGGCGGCGGCGGCGGCTAGCGCACGTGACGCTCTCCTCTCAGTTTTTAATGAAGCGCTCAAAGTCACAGCTGGAGACATTAGTGCACTAATACATAGACATAGCCGTGGATTTGTCACGTTTCATTGATACGTTGTTGCATCCTGTTCGAACGCTCAAGTATGTGTGTGTCTGTAGAGTTTTAGTTTTTAGAGACGTTTCAGTTGCGGTTCTGGAGCTTTTCCACCGTATCACATGATCTGGGCCACAATGCCGCGCTGCATTATAAACGCGTTAGTAATGCGATATATAATCTGCTTAAAGTGTTGCATCATGACACCGATAAGCTCACACACACATCCACAAGGCTTCATAACAACAACCATAACACAATATTTAGCATTTAATAATGTGCTGAAGTGTTACAATACAGACCAGGTCATGTGAAAATGCTTCATGATGTTATGAAGCATTATGAATGTGTTTAAGTCCTGACAACTATAATTGTACAGCGTTATACACTGCTTATAACACATTACACACTGCTTATAACACATTATACACTGCTTATAACACATTACACACTGCTTATAACACATTATACACTGTTTATAACACATTATACTCTGTTTATAACACATACACCGCTTATAACACATTATACACTGCTTATAACACATTATACACTGTTTATAACAAATTATACTCTGTTTATAACACATACACTGCTTATAATACATTATACACTGCTTATAACACATTATACACTACTTATAACACATTATACACTGTTTATAACACATTATACACTGTTTATAACACATACGCAGCTTATAACACATTATACACATCTTATAACACATCATAAGCTGTTTATAACACATTATACTCTGTTTATAACACAATATAAGCAGCTTATAACACATTATACGCTGTTTATAACACATCACGCACCGCTTATAAAACATTATACACTGCTTATAACAGATTATAAACGGCTTCTAACAGATTATAAACTGCTTATAACAGATTATAAGCAGTTTAGAACACATTATAAGTTTGTTTTATAACATTTCACTGAACATAGAAAGTGTCTCCGAACTGGTAAACAAACGATATGATTATGATTAAAAACCTTTCTCTGGTAAAATGTGCAAAACTTAAAGTAAACTTACTTAAATGTGTGTATATATATATATATATATATATATATATATATATATATATATATATATATATATATATATATATATATGCATGTATGTGTGTGTGTGTGTGCACGTGTAAGTGCATTTGTGTGTGCGTCGTGATGAACACAGCCTCATGTGTGTGTGTGTGTGTGTGTGTGTGTGTGTGTGTGTGTGTGTGTGTGTGTGTGTGTGTGTGTTGTGGTCGCGTCCCTGTGTGCTCACACACTTTGTTTGCACACAAACACCTGAAGGGTCGCCGCTCTCGCCTGAATGATTCAGGCCGAGCGCCGGGTTTTAAAGACGGGGCCGAGCTGGTCTTCAGGTATCAGGTTACAGGAAGTAGGGCTGCACACATACGTGTGTGTGTGTGTGTGTGTGTATATATATATATATATATATATATATATATATATATATATATATATATATATATATATATATATATATATATATATATATATATATACACACACACACACACTTCCACACACACTTGGACTGCAGCTCTTTAGTTTCTCTTCTCTGAGATTAAGAGTTCATCAGAACGTTAAGCAGCTGACAGATGGACTGACTTACTCCATGAGCTGAGGACTTCACCTTTACTCACCTTTACTCACCCTTAACTCACCTTTTACTCACCTTTACTCACCCTTAACTCACCTTTACTCACCTTTACTCACCCTTAACTCACCTTTACTCACCTTTACTCACCCTTAACTCACCTTTACTCATCTTTACTCACCTTTACTCACCTTTACTCACCCTTTACTCACCTTTACTCACCTTTACTCACCCTTAACTCACCTTTACTCATCTTTACTCACCTTTTACTCACCTTTACTCACCCTTAACTCACCCTTTACTCATCTTTACTCACCTTTACTCACCCTTTACCTCACCCTTTACTCACCTTTACTCACTTTTACTCACCTTTACTCACCTTTACTCACCCTTTACCTCACCCTTATCTCACCCTTTACCTCACCCTTTACTCACCTTTACTCACCCTTTAGAGTTTCGAAGAGTTACGGCAACATCCTTTTTGCATGTCACTTTCTGGTGCCGGCGCCTGCATCCAAGCTAACTGATGGACGCATCTCAGCCCAACCGTGAAGTTGTTTTGTCTAAGACTCAACTAAGAGGTTTTGTTGCCTTTGAACCTAAAAACCTCCGTTTCCTGACAACGCATTGGCGTAAAAACGATGGCGGCAAACACCCGTACGTGTGTTTCCACCTCTCTTCTCCTCTCAGAAACGCTGGAGGACGTCCAACAACCTGAAAGACAAAGCAGTGTAACTCGGAGACGTGAACGTAGGCTGAAGGTGAAACAGAAACCTCCACCGTCATCGTCTGTCCACCTCGTGTTCATGAACTTCCTCGCTGCCTTCACACGAACCCTGTCTGGGAAAAGAAAAGTATTGAATGAATCGTAAAGACAGAAAGTATGTAGTCGGTCAGAACTATTTGATTTGGCTGCAAACACGTCGTCAAATGGAGAATGTGGAGGTCTCCTGCAGCTCTCCACGTGCAAACCGTGTTTTTATTCAACAGCGAGTGAGAATCAAGAATCCCTTTGGAAATAAATGCAATAAAAAGGACTGACGGTTGCTCTTCGCAAACACGACCGGGGATAACAAATGGTGCGAGGTCAAGATTGTGTGTGTGAGCTTGTTTGGTTCCGGTTTCCTTTGTGGGGATCTTTTGTGGTGAAACTATTCAGCTGGTGAGTCGTGTTGTGTGTTGAAATGAACACGCAGGGGAAACGGTCGGTGCTGCGAAGGCTCAGAACTTGACCTCCAGAGGCTTTTTTTATTTCTTCAAATTGTGCGCTTTTGAAAATATTGTTTTGTATCTCAGTCAACAGTTTTACTGGTGATTGCTCGGCGGCCTCCCGGGAGGTTCTCGGTTCGTTGTTCATCGCGCTCGTTGACCGCTGAAGTGGTCGTCGCATTGAACGCAGGATTCTCGATATTTTGATGTATTATTTCGTCCCTGAATGCAGCGTGGAGACTTCGTGTTTTCAATATCATCCATTCATGAAATAAATAAATAAAAAGATCTCAGAAGGCCAAATATTTCATTTTTCCATTGAGGAGTTATTTGTATTATTATTATTTGTTGTCTTGTTGATGTCATTTCGCTCCCTTCCACACACATGAGGAACATCATTATTATTATTATTATGGATTTATGTATATGTGTATGTTTGAGAATTTATTTTATATATATATATATATATATATATATATATATATATATATATATATATATATATATATATATATATATATATATATATATATATACATTGCTGCTGCAGGTCTGCGTCACGGCCTCAGATATATATAAATGTATATAAATGTGTATAAATATATAAATGTACATTGTGTTTGCAGGTCTGCGTCACGGCCTCGGTCAGCTGACCTTCAGCGACGGGACGACCTTCACGGGACAGTTTGAGAACGGCCTCTTCAGCGGCTGCGGGGCGCTGGTCTTCCCCGACGGCTCCAGGTCTGTCCCGCCCCTCCAGCTGCCCTGACCTCTGACCTCTGTCCTCTGACCTTCCCCAATGAAACACCCTCTTAGGGGGTTAAACGTCTGTTGAATCAATGAATCAATAACATTTTAATTTTGGAAAAATGCTCATTATCACAACTTTAATATAAGATATTCATATTTAATACAAGTAACCAATCCTGCACACACAAAACTCTTTGACATGAATGTGTTCGCATTAGTTTAATTATAGTGTGTTGGATTTCCACAAGAGGCTCAACCTTCATGCGCGTGTAGCAACAGGCTAATTATTTTGATCATTGATTAATTCAGTTGATCGCTTTCATGATTAATTCATGACCTTGTTCAGTGTGAATGTTCTGTTTTATCTCAGTGACGGTTCAAAACCAAGACATATTTTGCTTTTCAATCGTATAAAATAGCAAAAAAAAGCAAAAAATGAGTCACAAAATAAATAATGTTTGATGCTTTTGATTCTTAAAGAAGGAAAGTCGTTCAATTAAAACTTTTGCAGAAGTTTGATGGATGCCGATCATTCACAGGACTTTTGTGCTCATACAAATAATAAAACACGTTTTTGAAGATTCAGAAAAAGTCTTTAGAAATAAAAACAAAAGGAGAAAAACTCTCCGAGTG
Source organism: Clinocottus analis (assembly GCF_023055335.1). NCBI lineage: Eukaryota > Metazoa > Chordata > Actinopteri > Perciformes > Cottidae > Clinocottus > Clinocottus analis. The sequence goes on from NW_027176054.1 coordinate 1,545,224, forward strand.
CTTCAACCGTCTCTCACTTTTTAAGTGTCAGACTGTTTAAAGCAGCGATAACTTTTTATTCATTTGGTTTTCAAAAAGAAAGAAAGAAACGTTTTTATTAATTAAGAAAGGACGCGGCTCGGTGACCCGGAACATTCCTCCCCAATTCACGGCGTGTTTTTCCCGCTCTTTTGTGCGGCGGCGGAGGAGCAGCGTTCAAGTGGAGCCGAGCGGCTTCGAGTGGCGCCGAGCGGCCTCCGGGGGCGATGCCTCCGCTGTGACTCCTTCTTTGCTTTTGCTTTTCCCAAAGACAAAAAGGTTGTGACATCTTTTGCGTCTCTAAATAGTTTCGGTCCTTGGACTTGAAAGGAAGAAAGGGAAGTTGGCGGCTCCTCGCGCTAAAGAACGCCGGCGACAACAAGCGCCGGGGTTAAAGCGCCATTTGAGAAAGGAGAGAACGTCTCGTTGAACCCGCCAGGGTTTTCAAAAAATAATGAAATAATGAAATAGACTTTCTGTTACTCCGAGCGTGACCCACACTAATTAGTTTTAATGAATGATTTATTGTTATTATCGATATGAAGCGAGACTTCCCGGCGGTGCGTTTGAACTCTTCGCGTTGGGCTCTCCGGCGGTTCAGCCTCTCGTCTGTTTGAAGCCGTTTGACATTGAAGTGACGGCATATTCCCACCCTGCTGTTTGTGTTTTCAAAAAAGAAGAAGAAGAAGAAGAAGAGCTGATTTCTCGCTGTTTTATCTTTGAGAAAGTGTGAAACTGAGAGCTGCAGGAATGTAGCGAAAAGGTTTGTTCAAAAATGAAGAGACAGACGCTGGAGGGAATGTTGTATTACAAACATGCAGCAAAGAACAACAAGAAATGCATATTTTATTTTATTTTGAAATTTTATTTTCTTTTAAATTTATAAATTTTTTAAAATTTATAAATTTTTTAAAATTTATAATTTTTTTTAAATTTTAAAATTTTCATTTTTTTTTTAGTTTTTGTTTTTACATTTTAAATTTTTTTTTTTTTTGCACAACAAAAAATATAAATAAAATCAAGAGGGTGACATCATGTATTCAGGGTATATAAGTACAGTGTGTGTCCATGTGTGTGTGTGTTTAGATGAGGTCAGATTTATGTATTTGCATACGTGTGTACGTGGATTTCAGGCTAAAAAAGACAAAAATGTGAATATTAATAGAATGGGTGGTGTCATGTTTGTGGAAACACAGTGAAAGACGAGCAGATGGTGTTGTGTTTTAAATGATGGAGGAAGTTAGATTTTCCTATTTCAATGTGAAGTGTATGTTACTCCTTAATTTACAGTTCATGAGGAGAGTTTTTCCATATTTTCCACTCGGCCAGCTGCGTCGTAAACAACATTTTGGGAACGTTCAGCACCTCCACCTCCACCCTGCGGGTTTTTACACTGTTATCATTCTAACGCCCCCGTGGTTAAACATGGCGTTTATTTAACTCATCACACATTGGAGAATTGAAATGTTACTTCCTGTCCTGAAAACTATTCATACTGAACAACAGTTTACTTTAAAGCTTAAAAGTGTTTTTTTTTGGGAGGTAAAGTACGATAAAGCTGGCAAAAAGTAACCGAACCTCAGATTACAGCGCGAGGCAATGCGGCAGCGCCCCCTGTGGTGAAAGCAAAGGAGACGCTCTTTTCCTCCTAAATTAAATTCACAGTTAGGGAGCTCAAGGTTTTTTTTCTTCTTTTGGTTTTGAGGTTTTTGAGTGAATACTTGTGTTTTTTGTTGTTTTTTTGTTGTTTTCCAGGTACGAGGGAGAGTTCGTTCAGGGCAAATTTCAAGGCGCCGGCGTCTTCGCTCGCTTCGACGGGATGAGGTTTGAAGGCGAGTTCAAGAGCGGATGTGTGGACGGTCACGGTGAGGCTTCGCTCCACAACCCCCACACCCACAGGGACGCCGTGCTGCAAAGCAGCGGTTTGAAGTACTTAAGGGCTGTACTTGTACTTCGACTTGAGTATTTGTACTCTTTTAACTTCATCTGCACCAACTTCACGGGAAATGAACAGAAAGCAGCATATAAAGTAATGTTTCAGCTGGTAAAGGGGGTTGTTTCAATCAAAAGTACATGAATGCATCAATAATTATGAGATAATAATACATATTATCCTGCAGTATAAGTTTTTTAGCTACTTTAAGTGAAGCTAAGTATGTGTGATGCAGGTAATCGTCCACTCGTGGAACATTCCTTGAGGATTATTTCCGACTTTGAGTTAATTTGCTTCACTTTAATGTTTCTTTACGGTGAAGTTTTGTAGCAGTTCTCTCTCTCTCTTCCCGTTCTAATCGTTATAAATACTTTTTAATCATATTAAACCGTGAAATGTGTTAATTGTCTGGACCGCGTGTGTCGAGTCTCTCTGAGGGTAATCAACACGTTCTTCTTATTTGTGACACTGCGACAACGTTCCTTTGAGAGCGAACCACCTGACGGCAGAGCCGGCTCCACCGGTGGTTATTTAAAAAGGAAGGGCCCTTCCATTGCTTTAAAGGTTTTCACGCAGTTTCTTTTGTGAAACACTGACCCAAAGTCCTTTGTAGGCTGTCAAACAGAAGATCAAGGTGATGAAACACAAAGGAGACTCTCAGTTTATACTATTACATGTTTTTACTTGTATTTTTAAAGGGAACAACGCTCACAAGGGAGAGTGAGAGGAGTTCACGTGGCGGCGAAACAAGCACCGAGTCGGATTCATACGTGAAACAAAAGCCTCTCTGAAATGTGTGGAAATGATTCATAACTCAAAGATGTCTTCTCCTTTTGTTCCTAAAAAAACAGATGAATTCCCGGTTCCCTCTGCATTGAATGCTTCCGGCGGTTTTATCCACACAAAAGGACATTTTGAGCATCGGCTTAGTTCTGCTAAAAACAGAAAAACATCTCACGGCAAAGCTGAAGAAACGTGCCGCCGGAAAACTTTTTATTTGTGTTTCTCCATTTGAACTCCTCTCGAGAAAATATCTCCAAGTCCCAATTTTGGAAAAAGTGAGATTTTAAACCCTGTTTAAAAATTTTTTTTCAGTCTTATATATCAACCGCTACAGTCGCCGAATGGCATGCTGGGTACAGCTCGCTCTCCGGCACTCCTAAAGACATGAATGTGGCCTTCAATGTCAATCCTTGCATGTGTCCCGTGTGCTTTGGTGAAACACATCAATCTTTTTGGTCCAGGGGTGCTGACGTTTTCGGAGGGAGGTGATGGAGGCCCTGGCGGCGGCGGAGGCCCTGGCGGAGGCCCCGGCGGAGGCCCTGGCGGCGGGATCCATGAGGGCCTGTTTGAGACCAACCAGCTGATGAGGAGGGAGAGCAGCCAGGCGGCCGTGCAGAGAGCGCAGGCGGCAGCCGCCAAGGCCCGAACTCTGGCCATGTGACGCAGACTCCATCGCCCTCAGCGCCGCGCTCATCGCCCTCCTCTTGGTCTGAACAGCTTCCTGTTATCGATGAATGATTTGTTTCATTCCCGTCGTCACTTTCCTTTGTTTCATCGGGTTGCTGAGATTGTTTTATTTCTCAATCCAGTTAGCCGACACGTGCCCGCTCGATATGGCGCCCTCTTTTTTTACTTGTTCATTTGTTTGGGATTAGAAAGCCACTGATTCAGGATCAGCTCAGCTAAACACAGATTAAGTGCTCAGGCAGAACCTCGGTGCTGGATCTGCTTCAGGCTCAGCTCACCTGACAAAACACATCTCTGGATTCAAGACTGTTTCCAGTAAGCATTGATTTGGTAATTATCACATTTTAAATCTTTTTGCAACCATGAAGTGACACAAGAAAACTTTTTAATTCCGTGGTAAAGACCTGTCAATCACCTGGTAGCCCCGCCCCCTAAAGCGTCCCCTGCTTTATGGTCTGTTTGACTCCAACAGACCATAATGTACTAAATGAACATCAGGCTGTATAGAAGAAGACTAGAAACTAGAGATTGAGACATAAACTCATGTTTACAATGTTTACTGAGGGAATACATCAAGAGAGAAGTAGAGTCACTTATATAGACTTCTATACAACCAGAGGAGTCGCCCCCTGGTGGTCAGGAGAGAGAATGCAGCTTTAACACATGAAGCATAGACTTCTATACAACCAGAGGAGTCGCCCCCTGGTGGTCAGGAGAGAGAATGCAGCTTTAACACATGAAGCATAGACTTCTATACAACCAGAGGAGTCGCCCCCTGGTGGTCAGGAGAGAGAATGCAGCTTTAACACATGAAGCATAGACTTCTATACAACCAGAGGAGTCAATGATATGCATAAAAGGTTAAAAGATTCAGATTTTGCCCTGAGTTCTTATCTCTAAATATATTTTTAACTTCAAGTTGCCAAATCAGTGCTTACTGGGTTTCCTGCCTTCCTGCATTTGTTCGGACTTCATTGGTGCTCTCGTACTTAAATATGAATTATTTTCCGTAAGCAAGCGACACATCCGAGAGGGTGTAGCGCTCGTAAAGTTGAGCAGTATCTTTTTTTTTACTTTCACTCAGTGCCGTTACAGCTCACGTCTGATCACAGATCCCCCCCCCCGACCCCCCCAGTGCCAACCGCTCAGTGCCAACAGGCTGCAGCTGATCCAGAACCAGGGCCTCAGTCAGTAACTCTGCGGCTCCATTGGTCCGACTTTTCCGCCGGTCGTTGCGAAATGTAAACTTCTCCTCCATATCATCACCTTCCAAAAAATACTGGCCCAAGTTTTTTTTTGCACAACAGGTATTACTGTAATACCGGTCAAACTATATTTTGGTGACGAAAATTATGTTCGAGTGAGATTTCCATTGACAAAAATGCTAACTAAATTGCTGGCTTAAATGCTAGCGACAAAATGCTATCTTGAAAAGCTTGTAAAATGGCCTAAAGTCACATTGTCTTGTGAGGCAAATGATTTAGTTGAGAAAATTATTTTTGTCCAAAAATGACTTAGGCCGTTATTTTAGGAAGTTGACGATATGTTTCCTGATATTTTACTGATCAGCTGTAATTGGTTGTTCTTCGTCACATGACTTGCGTTGCGCTCTGCACTGTTGCAAAAAAGATTATTCATACCTGGAGAAATTGGAGTTATGAGAAGGTTTGTCCGCCGCGGAAAAGTCACCCGATGAACGCTGCTTTTTACAGCGTTTTTATTCTTTACATTCAAAACAAACGCCGTTTTTTTTTTTACAGCGCTTAAAAGGGCTGGTGTTGTTTTTCCCGCCTAAATGTTAATGTGCAAGCGTTAGCCACAGAGCTAATGTTTAGCCTGGGTGGGTTTTTACAACTTAGTGGCCTAATATTATCATACATGCTACATTACATAATAATACATCATGGTAATGAGCCCCTCCTGTCACGTACATTTACAGCCTTTATAAAATCCTATGTTTTTTTAAGGAAAATAAATAATTGATAGTCTGAACTGTACAATTCACAATCATCCTGCGGGGACTGAAGCTATGCAGCATGCGTGTGCACCTCTTGCCGTGACAGAGCCCGCCAGTTATATTCACGCCGCAATGATGAAAAGAAGTCATTTTTAAAAGACAGTGCAGGCGAAGGTGGTTACATAATCAAGTAAATTCACATTTAATTCATCTGAACGTCTCCGCGTCCTCCCGACGGCGTCGCTTTTCATCGGCGCGCCGCCTTTGATGGCGGTTTCAGAAACTTGGAGGCAAAAAGCAGAAGAAGGCGCTCATTACCATCAGGGGAACACGTCGTCTTTCACCGCTTTAAAGGGGCGGAGGAGAAAAGATGCGTTTCGCTGGTCAGAAAAGTGACGAAAATCGGGGGGAAATTTTTTTTTAATGTCGCTTCAAAGTCACCGGAGCGGAAAAAAAACAGACAAGTGAACGTCTCTATTACGCAACTTGATTGTTCTGTTTCTCTTTTCACATTCCCTACTGACTGTGTGTGTGTGTGTGTGTGTGTGTGTGTGTGTGTGCGTGTGTGTGTGTGTGTGTGACAGTGTGTGTGTGTGTGTTTATCTCAAAACATCCAACCACATCACACACACACACACACACACACACATACACACACACACACATACACACACACACACACACACACACACACACACACACACACACACACACACACACCACCATCAGAGGAGAAAAGAAATAAAAGAGATGCAAGCGTCGCCATTGTGATCCTAACAAAGCACTAAGTAACATATTTAATATGTGCGCTGTGCCTGCTGGCGATCACCGTGTGTGTCTGTGTAATAAGTGTATAGTGTGTGTGTGTGTGTGTGTGTGTGTGTGTGGTACTGTGGGTTGGTGAGCGTTTTTAAATTAGAAATGGAGTTAATTGTCGGTTATGTGATTATCTCAGAGTGCGATTAATTTCGGATGTGGTTTGGAGGGGGTGAGCTGGGTGCTGGAGGGGGGAGGGGTGATGCGGGGGGGGGGGGGGGGGCAAGAGAGGGGGGGTAAGAGGGGGGATGTCTCCCCCCCTGAACGGTCTGACAGCAACATTGACAATGGAACTCATGGAGGCATCTCACACCTTTTAATTGGCTCTGGGATATGAAACAGAGACGATGCCTTCAGGTTCACTTCAACAGGACGTTAGTTCGGCCGCCGCGTCAAAAACACTTTATACTCACCGTGAACTCACAAAACCCTTTAAACTAAATAAACTACTTGAAAAGCTTTAAGCTTCACATTCACATGAGAAAAAGAAAAAGAAAGAAGGAAAAAGAAAGAAAGGAATACAAAAAGAAAGAAACAAAGAATGAAAGAAAAAGAAAGAAAGAAGGAAGGAAAAAGGAAGAAAAAAGGGAGGGAAAGAAAGAAAGAAGGCTAAATGCTGTCGTGTACATGTTTTACTGAGATGAGAGTCTCTACAACAGAAAGAAAAAAAAAGATAGAAAGAAAGAGAGAAAGAAAGAAAGAAGGAAACAAAGAAAGAAAGAAAGACAGAAAGAAGGAAAGACAGAAAGAAGGAAACAAAGAAAGAAGGAAACAAAGAAAGAAGGAAAGACAGAAAGAAGGAAACAAAGAAAGAAGGAAACAAAGAAAGAAGGAAAGACAGAAAGAAGGAAAGACAGAAAGAAGGAAACAAAGAAAGAAGGAAGGACAAAAAAGAAGGAAAGAAGGCTGTCGTGTTCCTGCTTCTGTGACGAGTCTCTACAACAGAATTCAAAATGTCCGCCCTCCTTTGGTCTCAAGAGAGCAGAGAGTTTAATTTTCCGTCTTTCAGCCTCGACGGCGAGACTCCTTTAATCAGACGAGCACTCCAGAAAGCTCCGAACTTTAAGACGCTCTGAAGGAGATCGCTGCCACGAATGAAGAAGTAGAAGCCGAGCGGCGTTGAGCTCAAAGGAACTGGGGCAGAGTTCAGGAGGAAAAAGGCTTCTTGATCCCGCCGGCGGGATGAAAAGCAGGTTTTCTTTGTCAAAAACTACACCGTTCCTCACAAACAGAAGCTCTTTCCGAAGGTCCATGAAAAAAAGGCTAATTAAATTGTGATATTTCATTGAAAAAATACATTTTACTCACATGTGTGCCATTTAAAACTTCGCCCCCAAGACCCCGTTAGCTAGAAACAGATCCTGTGAAAACGTTAAACTTTAAATTTTAACGTCAAACTTCTGAGCTCCTCGGCAAACCAGGAAGCCGCGATGGATTTGGCTCAGATCAGAGGGAGTAAAAATGTAAATATTTCTCTCTATATATATATATATATATACACATTTATTTCCCTAACATTGGCAACATTTGGATGTAAAGATATAAAGATTCTATTGTTTGCCAACACTTGTAAAACACAGAAATTCAACTTGCGTTTCTTCTTTTCTTATATTGTCGAGAAAAATTTGACGGGAGCAAAAAAAACACAACGAGTCTTTAAATAATAAAAACCTTTAAATAACGAGGGACTTTTATTGTGGAGAATTCACAGCAAATGTGTTTATCCCAGAATTAGCGGCGCCTTGTTAGTGTCCAGGGAGCAGCAAAAGTAATGAGGGGCTTTTATTGTGAAGGCTTTGCATGAAAATTATATTTAGCACCGAGCTCCCAGACCTTTGTTAGCGGCTATTCTGCAATAAAACAAGTTTACGTATATATTTAAGAGAGGAAGAGGAAGCAGCAAAAAAAATTTAAATTTTATTATTACGGGCTTTTATTGTGAAACAAAATCAGAAATAATATTTACAGTCCACTAAATATATCCAATCGCCATCTGAATAGGCAGGTCACATTGTTCTGATGTGGTGCTTCTGATCCCAGAAGGAAATTAGCTTAGCCTTGCTTAGCTTAGCATGAAGACTGGAAACGTTTTTTTTCCCTCCACCTGCTTCAGGTCTTTATGCTAAGCTAAGTTAAGTGCAGAGTTGTTGCAGCAAGAAAGGGAAAAAAACAGCATCTCCTAAAACTGTGAACTATCAGTTTCAGGGAATAGTTGTTTATTTATCGCGTCACACAACGTCAGGTTGAATCTCTTTACACACGAGCTACAGAGTGCTAGCAGCTTCCTTCTGTTTCCAGACTTTGTGCTAAGCTAAGCTAAGTGGCCTAATATGACTGTAAAACATCAGACTGTTCCTTTTAGTTTAAACAAAAGTAGAGCGTATATTTAACATTTTGCATGTTCCAAACATATTTGGCTCCAATTAGATCAAATAATCTGATTTAAAATCAATTTAAAAATAGAAACACTGAAAGATGGAAAATGAAATGATTTTTAAATTAAACTCAATGTGTTTTGGAAAGATTTCCTATGATCGGAGGAGACTCGATGCCTTTTAAATTAGGCGTGATGTGTTTTTGAGGCTGTTTGACTGTTTAATTACAAGGAGTTTGTTGTTGTTTTTTGTTTTTTTCAAGAGGCAGAAGAAAAAAATGTTTACTTGCGTCGCTTATTCCGCTTCCACGAGAGCACTAGAGACGTAATCAGTGTCATTATTTCCATTCGTTCCACCGTGTTCACCTCTTACACTCTTTCACACACACACACAGACACACACAGACACACACAGACACACACAAGCCAAAGCCATTACCATAACCACCAGTATTATGAGAAAATAAGGAAAGAGCATTCCACGTCTCTGTGACTGTTGTTCAACAAGTGAGCGAATCAAGAATGGAATTCAAAAAAAGAAGCAGAAAGTAAAAGACACAAAGTGCCTGAACACACACACACACACACACACACACACACACACACACACACACACACACACAAATGTCTTCTACAGTGCTTTAAATATTTTGAATATTACTGTTTAACAAACTTTTTCTCAAATGTCACTGTTTTTTTATTGTTTTTTTTTAAAAGCTACTTTTTTCTTGATGAAGCAAAAAAAAAGAAAAAAAAGAAATGTTAAATATGTGTGGAACAGGAAAAGCGTCACACTGGATGTCACTGCGTGTCCTTCAAAGCTTTTGAAAGTATTCAGGAAATATTTTTTGATTTTTCTAACAGCAAACGGAGAAGAAGTCGGGTCGGTTCCGGGGTTCTGCGTCATCTCCCTGTTTTATTTCAAAATGGCTCCAAATTTTTAAAAAAATAAAGAGGAATTTGTGGAATTTATAATGACCGATGATGTCATAGTGATGTCATCGGGTTAGCTCAGTTTGTATATGAATAGTTTCACATTTTTGAACACGACAGCACATTCTGCTACTGTGAAAAGGTTTGATAAAAGAGTTGCATCATGGGAATTGTAGGATATACAACCAGAGGAGTCGCCCCCTGGTGGTCAGGAGAGAGAATGCAGCTTTAACACATGAAGCATAGACTTCTATACAACCAGAGGAGTCGCTCTCTGGTGGTCAGGAGAGAGAATGCAGCTTTAACACATGAAACAGACTTCTATACAACCAGAGGGAGCGTTTTAAGACACTTCCACATCGGCTTCACTCTTCAGAACATGGAAGTTGACGCCTGCTCAGGATTTAATGAACTGTTTTAATAAATAAAACCTGGATGACGTGGAACTCTTTGACCTCTTGACCCTCGTCTGCACCTTTAACACTGAAACCTGGAGGCCACTAAGCCATAACGTCACTTTTGTTATTTCTTCTTCTTCTGATGATGATGATGATGATGTTGATGATGATGATGATGTCACACACACACACAAAAAGAGTGAAACAAAGTCGTGTTCTGGTGTTGAAAAGAATCCGCAGAGGAACAATAAAGAAAACGCATGAAGCTCATCTGGATACAAGCTTCTTCTTTTTCTACTGTGTGTTTAAAGCACACACACACACACAAACACACACACACAAACACACACACACACACACATACACACATGCACAGAAAGACAGACACACATACACTCAAGGAGACACACACACAAACGCACACAACCACACACAGATTTCACACACATAGACATGCACACACACAGACACATACACACACAGCACACTCACATGCACAGATAAACACACACTCACATATGTACACACACACACACACACACCCTCTCCGCTGTCACTAAAATAGCTTCAAGGTGTGTTTAGTTTGGACTTTAACCCCTTCGCCTGTTCCGTCTCCGTGGCAACTCTTAATGGGCGTCGTCTCCAGGTTTTCGCCTGTTTGCCCCTAATGAGCCTGTTGCCATGGCGATTCATTTAAATATGATCATCTTCATACCTGCCGACCACGCCACAAGTCACAGCTGTGTGTTTCCTTTTGTTCCTTCACACACACACACACACACACACATTCCTCACTCGCCCATTACCTCATGGTTCATAATCTCTCTCTCCTTTTTTTTTTTTTTTTTTTGTGCAAATCCATTTTTTTTTTCTGAAACATGTGATTGGCTCTTCATGCTGCGAGAGAGAGAGAGAGAGAGAGAGAGAGAGAGAGAGAGAGAGAGAGAGAGAGAGAGAGAGAGAGAGAGAGAGAGAGAGAGAGAGAGAGAGAGAGAGAGAGAGAGAGAGAGAGAGAGAGAGAGAGAGAGAGAGAGAGAGAGAGAGAGAGAGAGGCTTTGTCTGTTATCTTATCAGTGAAGCTTCACGGCTCCCAAAAGCTTTGACCATGTTTGGAGAGGAAGTGCACGCAGCATACTGATAACACACACACACACACACACACACACACACACACACACACACACACACACACACACACACACACACAGCCTGGTTTATTAAATTGCTTCGGGTCCCCGGCGCTCACAACTGCACATTTGGGAGCTGTGTGTGTGTGTGTGTGTGTGTGTGTGTGTGTGAGTGTGTGTGAGTGTGTGAGTGTGTAAACATGCATGCGTGAGTGCGTTGGGGGAGGTCTATAATAGGTACATACATCTGTTAAATAACATTTTCAGCAGCTTTCACTGGAGGCCTCTTCTCATTAAATATGAGCCCACGACCTCGTTCCAGAGAGGCTTTTATTCTGGAGGGGTTTTAAATCCAGGGGACGTCGTTGTCGGGATTTCAGATTGAAAAATACTTTTTGTCCCCAAACACAACATTTAATGTTCAATGTTTGTGGTTCGATGCTGGATGAGGATCTGTGAGACAACAACTGTTCACTGCGGACCAACAAAAGATCATGTTTGTGTTGCAGCGCGCAGGTAACAACACAACTTAATAATAATAATAATAATAATAATAAAAGTTACTGTGACAGAACAACCTAACATAAGAACCTAACAATGTAACGCAACAACATAACGCAACAACACAACAATGTAACGCAACAACAATAACGCAACAACATAACATAACGCAAAAATGTAAGACAACAACGTAACAATGTAACGCAACAATGTAACGCAACAATGTAACACAACAATGTAGCGCAACAATGTAACCTAACAATGTAACACAACAATGTAGCGCAACAATGTAACCTAACAATGTAACGCAACAATGTAACGCAACAATGTAACGCAACAATGTAACACAACAATGTAACGCAACAATGTAACACAACAATGTAACGCAACAATGTAACATAACAACGTAACAATGTAACGCAACAATGTAACGTAACAACGTAACAATGTAACGCAACAATGTAACGCAACAATGTAACGCAACAATGTAACGTAACAACGCAACGTTCAATGCCGACGTTTCTTTCAATGTCACAGTACTACTGTGAGCATTCGCAGTACAAGTACATCAAAACGTTACATTTGTGTGGTTGAAGACAAAGTTTCTCGTTCATTTCAATAACACGTTTATTCATAAACATAAACTATCGCTCTGCTCCGTCAGAGTGTTACTCTTCTTCTTTGTGTCATTGTGAACCACTGTGCAGTTGTGCCAATAAATACACTTTGTTGGAGGATAAATGTGCATATTTTGCATATTGTGCATTGATACAATGATTCAAATAGGATTTTAAAACTCCTAGAAAGGTTCCGCTCACTCGCTGCTGCTCTCCAGCAGTCCTTCATCTCAGCTTCAAGTCATCCAAAGGACGTCTCCATTTTAAAGACACATTCATTTCTGTGATTATGTTTTCAACATGTCGACGCGCCGCGGCTTCAAGGCTTCAAGGATTCAAGGATTCAAGGCTTCAAGGCTTCAAGGCTTCAAGGATTCAAGGCTTCAAGGCTTCAAGGATTCAAGGATTCAAGGCTTGAAGGCTTCAAGGCACAGGAGGAAGAAAGAAAACGGAGTCGCACGCAAGCAGATTGAAGGAGGGCGAGAGGGATGGAGTCGCATGTGTTAATGTTGGAGGGGAGGAAAAACACTTGAGCTAACAGACCTGGAGGAAGGGGGGAGGGAGAGGGGGGAGAGGTAGAGGGGAGAGGTAGAGGGGGGAGGT
>NW_027176054.1:1562970-1575470 GCF_023055335.1 Clinocottus analis
ACACACTGACAGAGACACAAAAACAGACACACACTTATACACAGACAAACAAAAAGACACAGACACACACACAAAAACAGACACACTGACACAAAAACAGACACACACACAGACACAAAAACAGACACACAAACAGACACACACACACAACCAAAAACAGACAAACACTCACACACAAAAACAGACACACAGACACAAAAACAGACACAAAAGCAGACACACACTCACACACAGACACACATAGACACAAAAACAGACACACACAGACACACACAGACACACACAGTTCAAATGAAGTGTTGAATTGAACAACAACGTTGTGCATCTTGATGGTCGTCATGAAATAAAATATAATGAAGTAAAAATAGAAACAATAGAAAAGATTCAGACGCGTTTACTGTCGCTTTCTACTCACGTTACAAACTTTACAGGAAAGACTTTAGCCCAGAATCTCCACATCTTCATCACCATCTTCATCACCATCTTCATCATCATCATCTTTATCATCATCATCATCATCAGAAAACTACAAACTCATTTCAGGGTTTTTTTCCTCGTAAATCTGTGTTTTCTTTTATTAATTACATTTTTCTTACACAATATTCCGTCGTATTTCCTTCAAAACAGTTTGTGATTTGTGAAAAAAAAAAAAAGAAAACGGATTATTTTTTTCGTGAAACAAAACAATCAACGTAAATTATTTAGAAAATAAATCCAGAAGTTTTCATATAGTTCTGGATTTATTATGCGAGTCACCAACAGATTAATTATTGTTTTGTAACGTGTCACCTCACACCGTGTGGACTGAACAAGGGAGGACACACACACACTCACACACACACTCACACAGTCAGACACACACACAGTCACAAACAGACACAAACACGCACTGACACACAAACACTCACACACATTCAGACACACACAATCACACACACACACACAGTCAGAAACATTCAGACACACACAAACACACAGTCAGACACACACACAGTCACACACACACAAACACTCACACACACGCACACACAGTCAGACACACTCTCAGACATACACACACACACACACACACACACTCACACACACACACACACATACACACACACACACACACAGTCAGACACACTCTCAGACATACACACACACACACACACACACACACTCACACACACACACACACACTCCCCTCACATCCAGCCGCTGCAGGTGAAGTCGCGTCTCAGCTGCAGCGTCTCGGCCTCCGTTAGCTTCTGCAGCGGCGAGCGGCAGGCGCCGCCGCGCAGCCCGAACCACTCCATCGCCTGCTTGAGGCCGGGAACCCCCAACCTCCTGGTCACCTAGCAACACAGAGCTCCAATCAGTCTCTTTCTGCCCCCCCCCCCCCTCTCCCTCCTCCCTCCACCACAACCCCCACCAGCAGAAAATGAACTGCCGTGTGGCTTCAAAGCTTCATCAATAACGACGCTTCAAAAACACGTTCGCTCGATCAGAGATCAATATTCGGCCGCGGTGCCGCATCCGGATCACGTGGAGGAGTTTGATTGACATTTAACATCCGATGAGCTGATACAGACCTTTACAGACCTTTACAGACCTTTACATAGCGTTACATACACGTCTGTGGCTCGCAGCTACTTTAGCGCCTCTCTCTCGTTTAACTTTCGTTAAAGTTTATTTTGATATTTAACTATTTGAATATCGTGTCATAAATGTCCATTTAGAGCCAGACTTCTATAAAAACCAACTTCCCCTGACTGCGTGGACTGTGGAGAAGAATTAGCGAAAGAGTAGCCGCTACCCTTTCCATTAGCTTGTGGATTGCTGATGCTAATCGCTAGCGTACGCGTGTCCCAGCCTTGCATTCTAAAACACAAATTCACAAATGTACAACACGAGTTTATGCTTTGTTTTGTCACAATAAAAGACGCTTTACGGCGCCCTTTCCCCAGCTATAATCATGCAAAAGGTCAGCGTGCTAGTGGCTAGCGTTAGTGATTAGCATGAGCGATTAGCATGAGCTCATTGGAAGGGTAACGGCCTTCGTGAACGGTGATTTAAAAACTGTAAAGTCTAGCTACACTTTAAAGTAACGTAGGCCACGCCCAGCGGTTCATGTTATTTATTTTTTTTGTATTTTTTGAATGTGTGAGATAAAAACAAGATGAAATTAGCAAGCTAGCTAGCTAACCAGCTGGACGCCATGAGGCTAAAATGACTCGTAGGGAAGAACATTGCTATCGCCCGACAATAACTCAATTCTATGAGCTGATTGTGGATCAGACATGTAGGTTCATCTTTATTTCAAGCGTAGACGCACTTCAGCCTCTAAAGTTGCTCTTTAAATCGTGTCCGCTGGACAGGAAGCTGCCTTGTTGCCGGGCAGACTGGACTTTATAGAATGCACGAGTTTAAACGTCATGAAAAGCAGCCAATGATCTCCAGATCAGTGCTGAGAAATGAGACTAAACCTGCAGTCTGTCAATCATATGTGAGAGTTTGGCGTGTGTGTGTGTGTGTGTGTGCGTGTGCATGTGCGTGTGTGTGTGTGTGTGTGTGTGTGTACTCACGGCGGCGTTGGGCTCGATGAGGCGCTGCTGCAGGCCTCGGGCTTCCTCCCAGCGACCGGACACACACAAGCTCTGCAGCTCACACACCTCCCGGCCGAGCACGTTGGCCAGCGCACACACTCCGCCGACCGCACCTGTCGACGCCCGGATGACAGGCGAGAGCTGAATAATAATAGTTTCATGGTCTTTTCTAACCTTCTTGACCTTTTTTTTCTTCATGTTTCACATTCTCTGCTTCTCATAGGACGCGTCCCGATAAAAAGAAATTAAAGAAAGAACCAAACTGCGACCACAGCGCCTCTCCGGCGTCTCCGCGCTGACGAGGCGTAATGTTCACGTGACCGCCATCTTGGTTTCAGCAGCACGGTACACCTGAGGCTGCGTTACCTTTAAAGTGTTGCACAACATTCAAGATGTTTCACTCAACAGCTCGAAATAAAGCGCCCGCAGATCCGCGGGATACGAATTATCGCGAAGAAATTAAGAAACACAAAGCTCGCGAACAGGAGCTAGCGGAGAGATGCTAGCTAACGGGGAGATAGCTAACATGTATGACGTGTCTGTGAGTTGGACGGCGACGTCGTCACCAGTTGGTTTGTGGACCGATACTATGAAGCCTCGAGTTTGGGGATTTTGGCCGTCGCCATTTTGGATGATGTAACGTTGTTTTTTTGTCTCTTTTCCAAGAAGACGGAAGTTGTAAAAGTTGTAAGAAGAACACGGAAAAACTTTTCCACTTTTTCGTGGGATATCATACAAACTACAGGAGGATACGAGTTACGTCACCTCACAGGAGTTCTGCGTCCCAAAGTCTACATTTCTGCAAAAAATAAACGTGCGCCGCAGCATTAGCATGCAGCATTAGCATGCAGCATTAGCATGCAGCATTAGCATAGTGAACAAGTGGGGTTATATCTTCCTCTGAAAGAAACAACATCACTCTCCTGGTTTGACAGCCGTGTTATTCCAGATAAGACACTCAGTCTTCTGTCTTTTGTTTCTTTCCCGACAGATCGGCGGTTTGTTCAGTATGACGTCACTTTTTATGTTTTATTCACGGAGCTCAGCTCCTCGGCGGTGAGATATGGCGGCCTTGCAGCGTGACATCTGCTGGCCGGCGTCTGGAGGAGGGAAGAGAGAGAAAGCCTCCGACCACAACCTTGGAGTCTGCCGCTGCCGCTGTTGTTGTTGTTGTTGTTGTTGTTGTTGTTGTTGTCGTCGTGGATCGAAGGAGCCGGCGGCTGCCGATGGACAGATTTTCTTTCTGAATTATGACGGCAGTTTACCAAACGGCTCGGTGGAGAGAAGACGGGAGGAAGTAAAAGAACTTGATTCAAAACGAGGAACTTTGTGGTCAGAAGCGACTGAAACGGATCCAACTGTCACCACTTAACTTTCCTCCAGCTGAAGGGGAGATTATGTTTTACATTGTTAAGAAGCGCTATGCATTGTGCATTATAATATCTTATCAGTTGTTAACTTAACTTAATATTTTTAAGTGAGTTTTTGGTGAGCACTTTATAATAAGTACAAACTATTTAGCATTAGTAAAGCATGAATAAACACTGAATTCATCTTTATGAAGCATTGTTCCATCATGAACACTCATCAGTAACTCATTAGTATGCAATTCATGAAGTTATAAATGTTTAATTATTGATTAATAAGCTGTAAATGAAGTATTAAGGGCTGACAGCCTTTGAAAAAGTGACAGTAAATGATGAGTTCAGGTAGTTTCTCATTAGTTTAGTTTGTTCTGTGACCTCATCTGAAGTGAAGACTATTCATGCTTAACGAAGCATTAATAAATGCTGTTAATATAAATGATGAATTTAGTGTTTATTCACGCTTCGCTGATGCTAAACAGTGTGTATTTTAAAAAAACAGTCATCCACCAGTTCAACAGAGTAGAAGAAGAAGTCGAGGTCGCGAGTCGGAAAATAAAACAATTCTGCCGGAAAATTTAAACCCGCGAGAGAAAAATGGAGAGAAGTCTGCAGGACTCTAGTTTTTAAAATCAGGCACGTTTTCCTTTTTTACTCCAGAAGGACGCAGCGGATCACCCGAGTTTAACGTTCTACAAGTTGTGTTTCCATTTTGTGCGTCGACTCTTTATCTACAAAGTCGAGTTTTCTTCCTTCTGGAACGAGAAACCCCGAAAGTTCTGGTTTCCATTTTTGGCTTTTATCTGAATTCCTGATGGCAGCAGAACTGACGGAGAAGACGAGTGAAGAAAAACACTGTAAACACACACACACACACACACACACACACACACACACACACACACACACACACACACTCGACATGCTTATGCAAAAACATGCACAGCCGCGTACAATCTGAGTAAAGATGAAAAACACGTTCTCGCATATTAACGACAGCGACGGCCATTTTTTCCCGTCTGAACATCGGGAGGTTTTGGCTCAAAATTCGGAGCCGTTTTCCCCTTTGACAACCCGCGAACAAAAACACCACCGAAGAAGACGTCCTGGGCTCTTTGTGGCGACGCGGCGCGCGGGTTTGACTGACAGGCTGCAGCTTGACTGCTGTGGGCGTCGAGAGCGTGAACTCAGACATCAAGACGCGGACACATCATCACATCAATCACACGGCGGCTACCTGTGTCCATCACACACACACACACACACACACACACACACACACACACACACACACACACACACACACACACACACACACACACACACACACACACACACAATTACTCTCATATTTCAGTGATGGAGATGAGAACCTGTCAGGGAGCAAAGATCAGAGAGCTGTGGGAGTGTGTGTGTGTGTGTGTGTGTGTGTGTGTGTGTGTGTGTGTGTGTGTGTGTGTGTAGCAGGCAGTGAGAGAACATGACTCATTAGGTTCCTGAGCATCATATTGATGCCTTTCCCCTGACGTGTTATCTAATCCGGGCGTGAGCGGCCGACATGCAGCAGGAGGAAGATTCATCGCTTCATGAGGCTGAAAAAAATGGAAGCCGATGATTTTTATTTTATTTGGTGAAACTTCAAAACGAAAGGTTGAACGCTTCCAATTAAAGAACAAAAAAGGCTTTTAACTTGAAGCTCAGTTGATACTCGGATAGTGGTTTGATTGCTGAAGGTGTGTGTGTGTGTGTGTGTGTGTGTGTGTGTGTGTGTGTGTGTGTGTGTGTGTGTGTGTGGCAGCGACTGAAATGCAACAAAAATACAAGATCGCCACGCTCCAAAACCAAGATGGCAACGGCTAAAATACAAGATCGCTACGCTGTTGTCAAAAACCAAGATGGCGAGACACAAAATAAAGATCGCTACGGTCCGAAAACAAGATGGCGACGGCCAAAATGTCGGCGGTCCACAGACGGAGAGGGGAAGCCGAGGCGACTTCTCCTCAACATTCTTTGCCACGTCGACTTCCATCAGGTTGATGTTTCCACACATGAGCGGCAGCAGAGTGAACCCATCATATTTGTTAAGTAATAAACTGTTTTGAAACCTTCTTTTTGGGCCCAAATTCACTACTTTTCTTTCCTTCAGGTCATCGTTTGCTCATGAAGTCTGAAGGCTGTTAGAACGGTTCCCACGGACGCAGCCGTGATGCAACTGCAGCTAAACGCTTCAGAGATGACTGAACGTCTTCTGTCATGGGTTCAATCTTTCACGCCTTTCCCACTCATTCGCTGATAGATTTTCATAGTAAAATCAAAGTAAAACCAGTCAAAGTCGATCAAAAGGACACGAAATCTTGTGCAACTCAAATTCTGGAGTCGTGGAGAGTTGAAATGTCTTAAAGTGCACAGGAAGTGACACCAGAATGCAATGGCTTATGGGTAGAAAGGACAGACGTTAACCTTCCGATAGAGAGAGGAGATATAATAATAATAATAATAATAATAATAATAATAATAATAATAATAATAATAATAATAATAATATCCCTGTGAGTTCCTCACCGACGCTGTAGGCGGCCATGAGGAACCCCGCTGAGCCCGCCAACACCTGGAAGTCCTCCGTTTGGGTTTTGTGGACAATCAGGCCGATCCGAGAGATCTGAGGGAGAGAGAGAGAGAGAGAGAGAGAGAGAGAGAGAGAGAGAGAGAGAGAGACAGAGAGAGAGAGAGAGAGAGAGAGAGAGAGAGAGAGAGAGAGAGAGAGAGAGACAGAGAGAGACAGAGAGAGAGAGAGAGAGAGAGAGAGAGAGAGAGAGAGAGAGAGAGAGAGACAGAGAGAGAGAGAGAGAGAGAGAGAGAGACAGAGAGACAGAGAGAGAGAGAGACAGAGAGAGAGAGAGAGAGAGAGAGAGAGAGAGAGAGAGAGAGAGAGAGAGAGACAGAGAGAGAGACAGAGAGAGAGAGAGAGAGAGAACATTATCAAAGGAGGTAAAACATCAGGACCGTTTCATTGTCACCACTCCTCCCTGCTGTCATGTCTAATATCTGGTGTAGTTTTTTTCATTATATATATATATATATATATATATATATATATATATATATATATATATATATATATATATATATATATATACATATATATATCCCTGGAGACGCTGTCACAAGAGACAACAGCAAAGTAAACAAATCGCTCAAATTGAGATGAGCATCGACTCTTAACGTGGAGGTTTTACGGAGGAGGAGGAGGAGGAGGAAGAGGAGGAGGGGGGGGGGGAATCAGGCAAAATCCCAAACGGTAGAAGAGAAAGAGAGAGGAGGGGGGACAAGTCCCAAGTGAGAAGCAAAAGGAATCATCTTCAAAAGAGGAAGAGGAGGGAAGACTCATGAATAATTTATTTCCTATTTTGTTTTGCCGACTTTAATTCTCTTTTGTCCGTCCAGATCCGAAGCGTCAGGATCCAAATGAAGCTGAAATGTTCAAAAGGGAAAGAAAAGACTCGCACACATGAAACCTGACGACTCCGCAGGGATAAAAACCTCCTCCCCCCCCCCCCCCCCCCCCCCCCCCCCCCCCCCCCCCCTCACCGCCGAGCGGCTATTTTTAAAACCGGCGTGGTGTCAATCAGCTTCCTGTATCAGTCATTTCAAACACGCCGGCTGTAATTGATCAGTCAGTCAATCGGGTTTGCAGGAGCTCCTGCTGCTCCTGAGAGCTGTGTGTGTGTGTGTGTGTGTGTGTGTGTGTGTGTGTGTGTGTGTGTGTGTGTGGGCTTTTATTGTTCTTTTTTTTAATTTAAAGTCTCATTATTGTCGTGATCCCGCTGTGTGTCATTAACCCTCCACTGAAGATTCTTGACTCACGATAACGCATCAATCACTAAAATGCACCCGAAGGTTATTTGTTTGTATTATTCTTTCTTTATTTTGTTGTTGTCGTCGCCTCCGGGTAACTATTTGGAATGT
Organism: Clinocottus analis; assembly: GCF_023055335.1. NCBI lineage: Eukaryota > Metazoa > Chordata > Actinopteri > Perciformes > Cottidae > Clinocottus > Clinocottus analis. The sequence goes on from NW_027176054.1 coordinate 1,570,889, forward strand.
GTGTTTAATTTTTTTTTATTTTTAAAGACTAAAATGAATCTGATTTACGTCCTAATTGTTTTCTAGACGTTAAAGTTTATGACAAGTCTTTGTTTTGAATTAGTTTCATGGTAAAAGCTCGAGGTGGTGATGTTATTTCATGAAATGTTTCTACTTTCTCGTGATAATCTGTCTCTCTGGTGTGAGAGTGCTACGTAACGTTAAGCATGAAACTATTTGAATATACTTTGGAAAACTCACTTCACTTTCTGGTTGTTGAACAGATAGACAAAAAAAAAGTGCACCTTTGTCTTTGCAAAATGCAAGATTGCTACGCGACCGTCAAAAAACAAGATGGCGACGGCCGAAATAAAAATTGCTACTGTCAAAAAAACAAGATGGCGACGTCCAAAATAAAAATTGCTACAGTCAAAAAAACAAGATGTCGACGGCCAAAATACATGACGTTAATGGACAAAACCAAGATGTCAAACAGATGGACAAAAAAAAAAAGTGCATTTTGCAAAACAAATGAAATACATGAACACAGCGTAGTCATTTGTATTTACTTCTTCTTTTAATTCTATTTTTTTTAAAAAGGGTCCAAGAACGTGCGCTTGGTGCTGGTCGGCTTGAGACCAGTGGAGCTCCTCTCGGACCCGAGGGTGGGAGCCGTTCTCCCTCAACACGCCGTTTATACTTCTTAATATCAGAAGAGGGCATAAACATTGACCCCAGCGGGGTCGTCCTTCCACAGCACGCCTTCTTCATGCGGCTCCATCTCGGTGTGCGTTGCCGCGAGCCAACAATCACTGTTTAGGAGTAAATATATACTTTATACATACACATATTCACATATAGGTGAAATGCAGAGCTCTTGAGTCCATAACAATAAAGTAATAAAGCCGTTCATGTAGAAATCTGAATTGTTTTTCCTCTGAAAGAACATGAGCGATATCTTTTAATCCCTTCGGCGTGTCGCCTGAAATCCAAACTGTTTTCAGGACGTTTTGGTAAATGTTAATTAGCGGCTTCCCCTCGGCGCTCGTGTCATATTCAGGTCTTGTTGTTTTTTAGAGGTGAGCCCTTAAAAGTTTGCTGTGAGTATTTTATAATTTGTCACGTTGAACAAAAACAATTTTGGTTGACGTGCCAAAAAAAAAAAAAAAAACGCCCTCGTAGAATCACACGTCTGGCGCGCGGCGCCCGGGCCGAGAGCCAGAAACACGACATGTGCACGTGCACGTGCATGTGCATGTGCACGTGCGACAGCGTGGGAAGGAGGACGTCGGGCTGCAGGCGGCGAGGTGGAACATGTGAGGATTTCTGTCGGGAGAAAATGTTGAAAAAGACGCAGAGGTTGAGCCGGAAAAACCTCTGAGACCCGACGGGGCGGACGACGGGCGTCAAACCCGCGACGCGACGGAGTCTGTTTTTACTGTACGTGTTCAGATTGTTAAGCCCTGTGCGGCCAATTTGTGATTTTAGGCTTTTACAAATAAATGTAATTGAATATATTCTTTGTAAAAGATACACTGGAGCGTCGCCTCGCGGTCAAAACGTTGTCGACGGCTCGCTAGTTAGCTCGTTAGCTAACGTAGGCGGACGCGCTGCTTGGACACGGAGCCGTTTGAGGGACGCCATCTTGGATATTTTTTTAAATACAGCGTTTCGGTGAGATTAAAATGATTATTATTAAATCGACAGATTAATCTGTAATTTAAAACACACGTTAGCTGCGTCCAGGCTAAATGTGGCTGCTTTCATGTGCACAGAAACACAAGAAAGAAAAGAAAAAGATTAAAAAAAATAAAACAAAGAGGCTTACTCTAGATTTATTTTCTGGAAATATGTACTTAAATTTTACTTTTGGGGCCAAAATATCACAACTCCAGGTGAAACATGTTTTCTAATATACATAAAAGTAATCTGCCAGTAAGTGGCTGATGCGGGGAAATCTGTTTCGCCACTCATGCTCTGAATAATCTTTCTGCAACTTCGTCTGCCTTCCTCCAGTTGACCCTTCACCCCTTGTTTTCTGTGTGCGTCCTCTTCCCGCCCACCACCGAGCCGGGCCGCCGTGTGCTTGAACTACGCCCACGCTGCCGTCTCCCAGCGAGTGGACAAACTATACGCCGTCTCCCAAATCACAAATCCATCCGTGCAACTTCTTTTCAGACACTTCCCACACAGACGAAAAAGGTATTAAGGGCTCGACGAGAGCAAACTCTGCTTTTTTTTCTTCGTCTTCTTTCCGCTTCCCAACAAGTGACCTTGCAACAAAACCCAGAAGGATTAAAAGTACAGACACACACACACTTAAGTTTTAGGTTGTGCAGCAGACACCACGCGCTGCTCTGCAGACACTCGCCGCTGCTTCTGACGACTCTGCAGCGTCCAAGAGCGACAGCATCGCTCAAGAACTCTGCGTTGACAGAGTAAAAAAAATATAAAAAGTTTACCGTAAAAGTCAAGTTAGAAGCCGCTACTACCTTCGGTGGTTTTTCCCGCTGTAGCCAGCTAGCGCTGCTATCTCGCTGCTATCTCCCCGCCGTAGCCAGCTAGCGCGGCTATCTCCCTGCTATCTCCTCGCTGTAGCCAGCTAGCGCGGCTATCTCCCTGCTATCTCCCCGCTGTAGCCAGCTAGCGCGGCTATCTCCCTGCTAGCTCCTCGCTGTAGCCAGCTAGCGCTGCAAAGTCAAAGTCACTCACGTCTCCTCCGCTGTCCTTCAGGCCCACGATGTTCGGGTGCTGAGCCAGCGTCACCACGGCGTCCAGCGGCAGCTCCAGCCCCGTGTTGGCCGGCACGCTGTACAGAACCACCGGCACCGGGCTGCGGTCCGCCACCTGCGATCCAAATAGTGATTCAGAGGTTTATTTTCTTCATTTTTACACTTTCAATGAAGTAATGTGAAAATGTGTGTGTGTGTGTGTGTGTGTGTGTGTGTGTGTGTGTGTGTGTGTGTGTGTGTGTGTGTGTGTGTGTGTGACCTTTGTGAAGTGCTGGATCAGAGCACGGCTGTCCATCTTGCCCTTGTAGAAGCAGGGCGTCACCACGAGGACGGCGTCCGCTCCGGCCGCCGCCATCTTCTCCGTGAGCTGCACCGAGGCTCTCGTGGCTGATTGGACGAGAGGAAACAACGACTTCAGCTTTATTCTATAAGCTATTCTCTCTCCTGACCACCAGGGGGCGAGTCCTCTGGTTGTATAGAAGTCTATGCTTCATGTGTTAAAGCTGCATTCTCTCTCCTGACCACCAGGGGGCGACTCCTCTGGTTGTATAGAAGTCTATGCTTCATGTGTTAAAGCTGCATTCTCTCTCCTGACCACCAGGGGGCGACTACTCTGGTTGTATAGAAGTCTATGCTTCATGTGTTAAAGCTGCATTCTCTCTCCTGACCACCAGGGGGCGACTCCTCTGGTTGTATAGAAGTCTATGCTTCATGTGTTAAAGCTGCATTCTCTCTCCTGACCACCAGGGGGCGACTCCTCTGGTTGTATAGAAGTCTATGCTTCATGTGTTATAGCTGCATTCTCTCTCCTGACCACCAGGGGGCGACTCCTCTGGTTGTATAGAAGTCTATATAAGTGACTCTACTTCTCTCTTGATGTATTCCCTCAGTAAACATTGTAAACATGAGTTTATGTCTCAATCTCTAGTTTCTAGTCTTCTTCTATACAGCCTGATGTTCATTCAGTACATTATGGTCTGTTGGAGTCAAACAGACCAGAAAGCAGAGGGTGCTTTAGGGGGCGGGGCTACCGGGTGATTGACAGGTCCACAGCAGAGGTTCTATTCAATCCCACATTGCAGCAGACACACTCGGCACTATGATGCTTTTGACTAATAAATGATTCACTTTGCATATAAACACAATGCATTCAAGGTTCCGTACGTACGTGCGCCCTCGCTTACACATCCTTCATCTATAATATATGTGTCTCCTTTCTCCTACTTAAGAAACTAAACACAAAGCCGTGGCCTTAATTTCTCCGCGTCTATGCGCTGAAGAGGAAGAGGAAGAGACTCGTGCAGCGAGGAAGAGGATGAGGATGAAAAGACGTGACCTTTAAAACTGACCTTGGATTTAAAATCAGTTCCTCCGTCGCGTCCCTGCACCGTTACCTGAACGCACACCTGTGGATGAAGGTTCCTCGCGCCTTTTCACTTCAATTATTGAACATTAACATGAAGAACTTTGAGCGCCGCGCTCGATAAAAACATAAAAGATGAAGGTCGCTGCCACGGAAACGCAGGAGAGTTAATCACAGCGGACGAGACGAGTTCATGAATCCTTGTAAACACGAGAAGCAAAGTTTGAATTTACCTGATTGTGTGCCGATGAAGAAGAAAGAAAATCTATGTTCAGTGTGAATGAAATTACTGTATGAAAGCCCATCTTTATGAAAGAAATTCATAATTTACAGATAAAAAGACATGAGATGAAAAGTCAAAATTATGAGCTAGAAAGTCATAATTATGAGCTAGAAAGTTATGATTATGAGAAAGAAAGTCAGATATGAGAAAAAGTCATAATTATGAGATAAAAGTCATAATTTTGAGATAAAAAGTCATAATTGAGGTAAAAAAAAAGTCATAATT